>NC_134411.1:59253571-59553571 GCF_038048845.1 Mixophyes fleayi | reverse complement strand
CTGCCTACAGAGAGTGGTTCCCCCGAATAGTCCCAGACGTACCCAAGAATTTCCTGTGACTCTCCTGCCTGAGCCATACCAAACCTTCTCTGATGTTTTTTGTCAACAAGAGGCCACTAGACTTCCCCCTCACAGAATCTGGGACTGTGGCATTGATCTGATACCTGGTAAACCCATTCCCAGGGGCCGTGTTTACCCCCTTTCCCTCCCGGAATCTAAGGCTATGGAGGAGTACATCCAAGAAAATCTAAACAGGGGCTTCATCCGCAAGTCTGCCTCCCCAGCTGGGGCTGGCTTCTTCTTCGTAAAAAAGAAAGATGGGGGCCTCCGCCCTTGCATTGATTACAGAGGCCTGAATGCCATTACCGTTAAAAATCGGTATCCACTGCCACTGATTTCTGAACTATTTGACCGGATCAAGGGTGCCACCATCTTTTCTAAACTTGACCTCAGAGGAGCGTATAACCTTATACGCATTAAGGAGGGGGATGAATGGAAGACGGCGTTTAACACCCGAGACGGCCACTTTGAATATCTGGTCATGCCTTTCGGGCTATGCAATGCCCCAGCCATATTTCAGAGCTTTATGAATGAGCTGTTTCAAGACCTCTTGTACCAATCTGTAGTCATCTACTTGGACGACATTCTCATCTTTTCTCAAGATCTAGCATCTCATCGTACTCATGTATTGGAGGTCCTCTCTCGTATCCGAAAAAATCAGTTATTTTGCAAATTGGAGAAATGCACCTTCGAGCAGAGACAAATTCCCTTCCTCGGATATATTATTTCGGGCACAGGTCTACAGATGGATCCCACAAAATTGAAAGCCATACTTGACTGGCCCCAACCTTCGGGCCTTAAAGCCACTCAACGCTTCCTAGGATTCTCCAACTATTATCGTCAATTTATCAAGGGGTACTCCTCTCTCGTGGCTCCCATCACAGCATTGACCCGCAAATCTGCTGATGCTGGTATTTGGTCCTCTGAGGCTATCCAAGCCTTTATATTATTAAAGTCTCTCTTTTCATCTGCACCCATTCTTCAACAGCCAGATTGTTCTCGTCCCTTTGTCCTGGAGGTAGATGCCTCTTCTGTTGGCACAGGAGCCATACTATCACAGCGAGGTCCTTCTGGAAAACTTCATCCCTGCGGATTCTTTTCCCGTCGCTTTTTACCTGCTGAGAGGAATTATGGGATTGGCGACAAAGAGCTCCTGGCCATCAAATTGGCTCTCTCCGAATGGAGACATTTACTAGAAGGAGCGCAATTCCCTATCACCATATATACCGACCATAAGAATTTGCTTTACTTACGCACTGCTCGATGTCTAAACCCTCGACAAGCAAGGTGGTCCTTATTCTTCTCACGCTTTGATTTCAACATCACTTTTCACTCAGGATCTAAGAACACGAAGGCAGATGCCTTATCTCGCTCTTTTGATCCAGCTGACATGGAATCCTCGGAAGATAAGCAATTCATTGTAAATCCATGTCAAGTATTGGCAGCTACACACCTGAAAAAGGGTTGTCCTCCAGGCAAAACATTCATCTTGCCACATCTACGCACCCGGCTCCTTCACTGGGCTCATCACTCACTCTTCTCTGGGCATGCCGGCATTCGCAAGACCTGGGACTTATTGTCCCGAAGCTACTGGTGGCCTTCCTTGCTGGAGGATGTGAAGAGATTTGTTGCTGCTTGTTCCAAATGTGCTCAACACAAGACCTCTAGGAAGAAGCCTTATGGATGCTTGCTCCCATTACCCATTCCTGATTACCCTTGGTCACAGATCTCCATGGATTTTATCACGGACCTTCCCCCTTCCAAATCCTGTACTGTAGTGCTTGTGGTCACGGATCGCTTCTCTAAAACAGCCCACTTTATTGCTCTCAAAGGCCTTCCTTCTTCCTCCTCCTTAGCCGATATTTTTATTAAAGAAATATTTCGCCTCCATGGCTGTCCTCAACATATTGTCTCCGATAGGGGATCACAATTCATATCAAAATTTTGGCGGTCTTTTTGCAATAAATCCGGGATTAAGCTTGACTTCTCTTCCGCATATCATCCCCAGTCCAATGGGGCTACTGAGAGAACCAACCAAGAATTAGAGAAGTTTCTAAGAATATTTATCTCTAGTAACCAAGACAACTGGGTGGACCTTCTCCCTTGGGCCGAGTTCGCCCATAACAACCATTTTCATGAGGCCATCTCTAACTCCCCCTTTTTTGTTCTGTATGGCTGCCATCCTAGACTACCCACCTTCTCTCAAGTCTCATCTTCTGAAGTTCCAGCAGTGGACTCTCTGGTTCGTAACGTCTCTGATATTTGGGAACAAACCAAGACAAACTTAAAACAAGCAACTACTCGTTCCAAAAAATTCTACGATAAAAGGAGAAGAATGACTCCAAGTTTTGCAGTTGGTGACAGGGTATGGCTATCCACCCAGAACATTCCAGACACATTTAAAGGTTCCCAGTAAAAAATTTGCTCCCAAGTTTATTGGCCCATTTGCTATATCTGAGATTATTAATCCCGTAGCCTTTAGATTGAGTCTGCCTCCCTCCTTACGCATACCCAATGTCTTCCATGTCTCCTTGTTAAAACCGATGGTAACCAACAGATTCTCCACCTCATCCAGAACTCCTCCTCCTGCTGTGGATCGGGATCAAGTTGAATACGAGATTAAAACTATCCTAGATTCTCGTAAAGTTCAAGGTGCCATACAGTTCTTGGTGGATTGGAAGGGTTACGGCCCTGAGGAGCGCTCATGGGTAAGAGCCATTGACCTACATGCTCCCCGTCTACTTAAATCCTTCCATAAAAAATTTCCTTTGAAACCCTATTAGGTGTTCGGAGTCCACCTTTATGGCAGGGGGTACTGTCACGGACTTACCTGATCCCCGCCGCTCCGTCCAGCCACACTTCCGCATTCAGGACCATGTGACCGCACCCGGAGGCGGTCACATGACCACAACCTAGAGGCGGGGATTTTGAATCCCCTTCAGTATAAAAACCTCACTCTGACACTCGCTGAGTGTCAGAGCAACACTTACCTGTTCCTGACTCCTGCTCTTCGTGGATTGCAGTGTCTTCCTGTTTTCAGTGTCTCCTGTGTGCTGATCTCTGCCTGTTTGACTTTCCTGGCTCTCCAATCCCTGTGTACCGACCCGGCTTGCTGACCATTCTCCTATTCTTGTGACCCGTGTACCGAACCTGGCTTGTTGACTCCGAGTTGCCTTCTGATTCTGCCTGACTCCATTCCTGTGTATCGAACCGGCTTGTTGACTCCGCTACCACCGCTTCACTCCGCTGTACTACATCTTGAGGCGGACCTGGGGACCGCGACCTGCGACTCCTGGCAGCGAAGCCCACCCCGCCTTGCGGCGGTTCTTGGTGAACACCGGGGAGATTGTTAGACTCCGCACCTCAGGTAAGCCAGCGCTAATCAAGATTAGTAATATAGTATCCAGAATCTGTTACAAGGCGATACCAAAAATGTACAGAGAAGTACGATCAAGTGTCCTCAGTGCTCTAAAAAATGCGGTTGTACCCACTGTCCACTTAACCACAGACATGTGAACAAGTGGTTCTGGGCAAAAGAAGGACTATATGACTGTGACAACCCACTGGGTAGATGCATCCCCTTCCGCAGCAACAGCTGCATCAGTAGCAGCATCTACAAAATGGCTGCTCGTGCAAAGGCAGGCAACATTGTGTATTACAGGCTTTAATAAGAGGCACAACGCTGACAACATATTAGAGAAACTGAGGGAAATTATCTGCCAGTGGCTAACCCCACTTAGACTCTCATGGGGATTTGTGGTGTCAGACAATGCCAGTAACATTGTGCGGGCATTAAATATGGGCAATTTCCAGCACATCCCATGTTTTGCCCACACCATTAATTTGGTGGTGCAGCATTACCTCAAGAGTGACAGGAGTGTGCAGGAGATGCTTGCGGTGGCGCGCAAAATTGCTGGACACTTTCGGCATTCAGCCAGTGCCTACCGCAGACTAGAGGCACATCAAAAAACCATGAACCTGCCCTGCCATCACCTCAAACAAGAGGTTGTGACGCGCTGGAACTCCACCCTCTATATGCTGCAGAGGATGGAGGAGCAGCAAAAGGCCATTCAGGCCTACACAGCCACCTACGACATAGGCAAAGGAGTGGGGATGCGCCTGAGTCAAGCTCAGTGGAGACTGATTTCCGTGTTGTACAAGGTTCTCCAGCCGTTTGAACTTGCTACACGAGAAGTCAGTTCCGACACTGCCAGCTTGAGTCAGGTCATTCCCCTGATAAGGCTGTTGCAGAAGCAGCTGGAGAAAGTGAGGGAGGAGCTGGTAAACCATTGCGATTACACCAAGCATGTAGCTCTTGTGGATGTAGCCCTTCGTACACTTTGCCAGGATCCGAGGGTGGTCACTCTTTTAAATTCAGAGGAATACATTCTGGCCACCGTGCTCGATCCTCGGTTTAAAGCGTATGTTGTGTCTCTGTTTCCGGCGGACACAAGTCTACAGCGGTGCAAAGACCTGCTGGTCAGGAGATTGTCCTCTGAAGAGGACCGTGACATGCCAACAGCTCCACCCTCATTTTCTTCCACATCTATGACTGCGAGGAAAAAACTCAGTTTTCCTAAAAGAACCGCTGGCGGGGATGCTGATAACATCTGGTCCGGACTGAAGGACCTGCCAACCATTGCAGACATGTCTACTGTCGCTGCATTGGATGCTGTCACAATTGAAAAAATGGTGGAGGATTATTTTGCTGACACCATCCAAATAGACATGTCAGACAGTCCATATTGTTACTGGCAGGAAAAAAAGGCAGTTTGGAAACCCCTGTACAAACTGGCTCTATTTTACCTGAGTTGTCCCCCCTCCAGTGTGTACTCGGAAAGAGTTTTTAGTGCAGCGGGGAACCTGGTCAGTGAGCGGCGAAGGAGGTTGCTTCCTCACAACGTTGAAAAAATGATGTTTATAAAAATGAATAATCAATTCCTCAATGAAGTACAGCACTGCCCTCTAGATAGTACAGAGGGACCTGTGGTTGTGTAGTCCAGCGGGGACGAATTGATAATGTGTGAGGAGGAGGAAGTACACACTGTAGGGGAAGAGGAATCAGAGGTTGAGGATGAGGACGACATCTTTCCTCAGTAGATCCTGTTTAGTTTGTACAGGGAGAGATGAATTGTTTTTTCGGTGTAGGGGCCCAAACAAACCAATCATTTCAGCCACAGTTGTTTGGTAGGCCCTGTCGCTGAAATGATTGGTTTGTTATAGTGTGCATGTCCTATTTCAACAACATAAGGGTGGGTGGGAGGGCCCAAGGACAATTCCATCTTGCAACTCTTTTTTTGGCATTATGTGACCATTCAACAGTCGTTTGCCATGTTCAAAAAGTAAAACAAAATGTCAACAAATTAAAAAAATTAAACCAAAAGTAAAATGCGCTGTCATTATTTAAAACAAGAGGTATTGACGTGCTAGAATTACTGTAGTGTTTATATGTTATAAACACTACACTTGGAAGTTGGAGGAGGTATTGTGGCCCCGGTACCAAATTTAGTAACGGGGCCACTCCACTATGCAGTCCAGATAGAGGTGTATCAGATATTAAACAACGTTGACTGTTGCTGCAAAATTTTTAAATAATATTGTGGGGAACACTACACTATGCAGTCCATAAACTTTTTTGGTGGAATTCAGACCCGTGGAGGGTTTTTTAATTATATTGTAGGGACCACTCCTCTACGCAGTCCAGATAAATTTTTTGGTGCGATTCAGACCCGTGGAGGGTTTTTTAATTATATTGTAGGGACCACTCCTCTACGCAGTCCAGGGTACATTTTTTGGTGCGATTCAGACCAGTTGAGGGTTGTTAAATTATATTGTAGGGACCACTGCTTTACGCAGTCCAGATAAATTTTTTGGTGCGATTCAGACCCGTTGAGGGTTTTTTAATTATATTGTAGGGACCACTCCTCTACGCAGTCCAGGTACATTTTTTGGTGCGATTCAGACCAGTTGAGGGCTGTTAAATTATATTGTAGGGACCACTCCTCTACGCAGTCCAGGTACATTTTTTGGTGCGATTCAGACCAGTTCAGGGTTTTTAAATTATATTGTGGTGACCACTCCTCTACACAGTCCAGGTACATTTTTTGGTGCGATTCAGACCAGTTCAGGGTTTTTAAATTATATTGTGGTGATCACTCCTCTACGCAGTCCAGGTACATTTTTTGGTGCGATTCAGACCAGTTGAGGGTTGTTAAATTATATTGTGGTGACCACTCCTCTATGCAGTCAAGGTACAATTTTTGGTGTAATTAAGACCAGTTGATTGTTTTCTTATTATATTGTGGTGACCACTCCTCTGCGCAGTCCAGGTACATTTTTTGGTGCGATTCAGACCTGTTCAGGGTTTTTAAATTATATTGTGGTGACCACTTCTCTACGCAGTCCAGGTACATTTTTTGGTGCGATTCAGACCAGTTGATGGTTTTCTTATTATATTGTGGTGACCACTCCTCTACGCAGTCCAGGTACATTTTTTGGTGCGATTCAGACCAGTTCAGGGTTTTTAAATTATATTGTGGTGACCACTTCTCTACGCAGTCCAGGTACATTTTTTGGTGCGATTCAGACTAGTTGAGGGTTGTTAAATTATATTGTGGTGACCACTCCTCTACGCAGTCCAGGTACATTTTTTGGTGCGATTCAGACCAGTTGAGGGTTGTTAAATTATATTGTGGGAACCACTCCACTACGCAGTCCAGAAAGATACCTCGTTGCAACGTTTTGGACTAATAACAATATTGTGAGGTGTTCAGAATACACTGTAAATTAGTGGAAATGATTGTTATTGAATGTTATTGAGGTTAATAATAGCGTAGGAGTGAAAATAAGCCCAAAAACTTGATTTTTTAACTTTTTATGCTTTTTTCAAAAAAAATCCGAATCCAAAACCTTAAATCCGAACCAAAACCTTTCGGCAGGTGTTTTGCGAAACAAATCCGAACCCAAAACCTCAAGAAAATCCAAATCCAAAACACAAAACACGAGACACCAAAAGTCGCCGGTGCACATCCCTAATACTAAATGGTACTTTATTTTTATACTGAACTACTGTCTCATCGTGTTCACGTATATATGTCTTTATGTAATTTTTTTTGATTATCTTTAATGCATTGTCCTATGCAAAATAGATATGTATGTAAAAGCTGTTTAATCTTTCAATAAAAGAGATTTACAAAAAAAAAAAATACTAGATGACCATATTTCACAGCAGACGATTGCTTTTATACAGGTAATGGATTAATATCCACTACAGTAATGTCAATATTTGTTGTGTTAGATTTGTTCCTGGTGTGTAGAAATGTTTTCTTATTTTTAAGTTATCTGCTTAATAGTTCTGTGCTCCATGCAAAATCAAGTATTTCCCTGCATGCAAAAAAATGTTTTGTCCAGGTGCTAATTTACACCCTTTAACCAGACTTGCTTCTAACTGTAAATTAAAACAGTAACGAGAATAATGCAGCTTAATCTTTAAGGTTCTTAGAAGTCACTAGTGAGTTCTAATATTTTACAGCTTTGATGCTTTATTCCTTATAATACACAAGTTACAATTTGAAACAATACTAGCTGTTTGTATCAGGTGATTGAAGCATGCTAGGTGATAGAACATAATGTCAGTGAAGGCAATACAAACCTACCTTCACTGACATTATGTTCTGTCACTCAGCACTTTAAAAATGAGTCATGTGAAATGAGCGACAGTGCTTCAAGCAAAATTTAAGAACATAAATAGCTCATATTAGCAGATTGTATTTCAATGGTTACTGTGTACACATCTACTGCAGGTTAACTGCCAGTGAAATAAAATAACTTACATCACCTAGCCATATTATATTACTGTGTGTGATCAGACATATTGTAATTCTTCTATCAATATTTTATGTTTTCATTCACTCTTGCTGATTTCATTTTTTCATAGAAAAGAATATGTTCCCCAAATCACTCCAAAGATGTTCCTTCTGGAATGGTGCAGGAAGGAAAAGTTGCCCCAGCCACTATATCAAACTGTGAGTTTATAAAACAACCCTTTAACCATAAACTGGAAAAAAAATTATAATCTACTTTTTTTTTAATTGAACTTCTAGGTGGTGGGTAAAAGGGGAGTGGGGCATATGCATGGCAGGAACAATTAATAAACAAACGATATACAGATAAACCAAGTTTGTGCAGGTATAAATTAACCAATAATACAATGAGTACAAACAGATCAAAGATTAACAATTGTATACCAAACCTCATAGATTCAAACGGCACGGCCTCCTCTGCGTAGGACCCGGAGACAGCTCTAATTATCCTCGACAAGTGGAGTGAAGAGTTAAGATGGGAAAGGTGTCCTGAGTAAGGGCGGACTGTTGCAACTTTTCCTCATTTACCAGGGGGTCTATATGGTATAGAATTTCTGTTTATCTGTAGATAATATGTGATACTTTCCATGTTTGCAATCTGCCAAATAAAGCTTTTTGAGAGCTCTGGTAGTAGAGGGGGTCAGGTTTTTTATATTTTCGGGCAATTAGTTATTTAGCGTCAACAAGGATTTGAGAGATCGGTTTGTTTGTCTGTGCACTCTCATAGGAGGTAGCAGAGGAGTGAAGTCCATTGGTCTTTGGAAATCAGTTGACCAGACAGAGAGTTCAGAATGGACAAGATTCGAATCCTCATTTTGAAGTGAGGAGAGAAAAAGACGAGGGGAAAGTCTAGGTTGTTCCACAACAAGACTAAGGGGGTTACAGAGGTAAATAATTTGAATTGGAATCGACAATAATCCCATATGGTCAGAACCAATTTAGTTTCGAAGTCAATCCAAGCTGTGGTATTATAGGGAATGACTGTAGCTGTTATTTGACTTTGATGGGATGCTATATAATAGTTAACAACAGGGAAGCCTTCTTCTTTTGATCCCAGGCTTCTTAGGGATAGTCAGAGAGATCCTGGGGGCTTATCACTCCAGATGAATGTAAGGAAAAACTATGTTTGGGACTATAACTGGGAGTGTTTGAAATGGGTAAAGCAATTTAGGAATCAGATTGATGTTACTTGCAATGCTCCCTAGCCAAGAAATAATATTTTTCCTGCAGTTGTTGAGATCTCGTTTAATTCTGGAAATAATCTGAGGTAACCTCACCTGGTAGAAATATTTATAAGATGGTATAATGAACACCCCTAGATATTTTATTTTGCATTTTTGCGATTTAAGTGTAAAACTTGACTGAATACTCTCTTTAATTTGAGATGGTACATGTAAAAACATGGCTTCAGAATTTGAGAAGTTGATATTATAGTCTGAGAGGATTCTTCCATTAGCTTATAATATGGCCAGCAAAGAGTCTTGGGGCTAGGTGAGGGATGGGAGAATATCGTTCACTAACAAAAAATATTTAGTTTCCTGGGCTAACACCACCACTCAATGTATAGATTCTGAGCCCCTAGTCATAGATGGTAGGGGTTCTATTACCAGAGCGAAAACCAAGTCCGACACGGGACAGCCTTGCTGGGTCCGAGAGGGATTCGTTATTTAGTACTTTAGTGATGTATAGAATAGTGATTCCAGTAAAAAAATTAGCAGAAATTACATAGGCTTTCAATGTTTGAAACATGAATTTCCAAGAGATGCTATCAAATGCTGTTTCAGCAAAAAGAGAGAGATTTATCGCTGGAAATTTCATTGTATTTATTATTTTTATGAAATCTATTGCTCTCCTTGTATTGTTCCTGTTCGGACGTCCTAAAACAAACCCAATTTGATCATGACAATTAGCGAGGATCTTTGTATAAAGTTTGGTATAGGTTTTGAGCAGTGAGGTCTATAACTAGCACACTCATGAGAATCTTTCCCTTCTTTATGTGTCACCACTATCCTGGCTTCCAAGATAGTTTTATGAAGAGGAGCCCCATGAGGCACAGCATTGAACATAAGGTTAAGGTGGGGGACCAGGCTGTATATGGAAATTTCTTATACTAGGCTGCGGAAAAGCCATCTGGACCAGGGTGTTTAGATTTTTGTTTTTCGATGTTTAGTCACTTTAGTAATTCTCTCAGTAGAAATGTCATTGTTTAACTGTTTGGCTAATGAGCCAGCAAGCTTAGGAAGCTTTGCATGTTGGAGAAAATTATTAATAGTATCCACTAACTTGAAAGTTCAGAGTTTTAAACTTTCTAAATTATATAATTTGGAATAAAAATATTTAAATTCTTTGCTAATAGGTTCTTGGTTATATGTGAATACTCCTGAAGGAGTTTTGATAGCGAATATATAATTTGTAGTTGAATAACTAAGGACAACTTTTGCAAAGGCTGTTTCTTTTGTCGCAAGGCCATGCTAATAATGTGTCTTCGTATGAGCGCATTATGGACTTCTCACAACATTATAGGTACCAGGGAGATTATTGTGTTGAAATTATTAAATTAAGAGGGTCTTGATTTGTAGGAAGATGTTACGACTGTGGAGGAGAGATTATTTTATCCCCCAAGTAGAAGGGTGTGGCCAAGAAGTTATAATAACTGATAACTCTGCGGTGTTTGTTGCTCCATAGATACCCATACTACTTTTGTGGTAATGTAATGTGCCACTCCTCAGCTTGTGGTGTTCTGACCTGTCCATACTGCTGAGGTCTGTAAATCAGAATATGATTGACTGATATTCATTTACCAGGGGAATTTGCATTACAGCTATGTTCAGCGCTTCCAGAGATTAATCTTAAGATTGTTTCTGTAATTGCAGAGTACTACAATGCATATTTAAATCCCTAATGCTATTAATGTATGGAAATGTGAGTACTGTGTGTCTCTCTGGAATATTTTTATAATTAGAGATGTGCGCAAACCCCCATGTTTTGGGTTTGGTTCTAAAACCTCTTCATGTTTTGGTTCTGGTTTGGCCCAAAAATCCTCATGTGGTTTTGGTTTTGGATCTGGATTTAATTAAAAAGTGTGAAAAATAGGTAAAGTCATGTGCTTTTTACAAGTGTCCAAACTTTCACCAATTTTTGCCAAGGGCTGCAGCGAACTAACTGACTAAAATTAGTGACAGAGCAGTGGCAAAAATACATGGCACAAATACATGATAGTTTAATAAAATATACAGTCCATTGACTAGAGGGCCCAAACAGACAGAGGTTTGGCCGGGCCCCTTACAGCTGTACAGCCTGTACCGCCCTGTTGGCGGACCTGAGCACAAGACTCGCACTATACATAGGGAGAGCCCGTGCGCCTCCTCTTGTGTCTTAGCGTGAACTGAAGTTAAAGGAAAGGATTTGAATTGACCTAATAGTCTTGGGCGAAGACATTGGCTGTTTATGTGTCTGACATGTTCCAATAGTTGTGGGTCAATATCCATCCTTTAAGGTTAATACAGTGAAGACTGTTATATATCCTGTGACACTAATCTTGCATGGATTGTTAAGAAGCAGTGTTAGGAACCCCTCCAGCCAGTACAGCAAAACCTGGAGTCTGCTTCGAAAGTCTGGTGTTCACTGTTGCCCCTAGTGGTGGGGACAGACTTGGCTGCAGACAGACAGAGGGTCGTGAGATGTGCACTGGCTGGAGAGATCCCAGGAATAGAGTTACCAAGGCCGTAGAGTAGGAAGTGCAGGAGGGAGTCAGGTGAGACACAGAGTGGATGGTGTCAAGACTGATATATCACTCGTGGCCACTGGAATAAATATAGGAACAGCTGAAACACAGCAGTCCCCTGCTGTGTAGCAGGGGACTGTGTAGCAGTCCCCTGCTACACAGCAACTTCTGTATCGGTGCTTGTCCGGAAAGGAACGGAACTTGCAGTGATAGGTAAAGATTATGAAACTGAACATAGGCAGTTGCCAAGGGTAATTACAACCCACAGTACCGGTGATAGTCCGGAGATTTAGGGGTAACAGTTATTGGGCAGTTGCCAGGGGTAACTACAACCCACAGTACCGGTGAGAGTCTGGAGATTGAGGAAAACAGTTCTTAGGCGGTTGCCAGGGTTAACTGCAAACCACAGTACCGGTGAGAGTCCGCAGATTTAGGGGTAACAGTTCTTAGGCAATTGCCAGGGGTAACTACAATTACAGGCACACGGTGATATATGTAAACAGTCAAAAGTACCTGTGGCAAGGTTGAGTCCGGAGCCAGAGGAAGATCGTAGAAATCTGAGTGCAGAGATGCTGCAGGGGCTGTGTCTCCATATAAGGTTAAGATGAGCAGAGGAGCTGCAGATCACGCCGGAGCCATGCCTGGGAGCACGACTTTACAGGAGTCCAGGAGATAGTTGACTGGAACTGGTGAGTAGATAGTAGAATAGTCAGGAACAGAGTCAGGTCTGGTACACGGGATATCAACACAGGAGAAGAGTCAAAGCAGAGCCGAGTCGGTACACAGGGAAATCCAATGAAGAGTAGACAGGAACGGAAACGGTCTGGTACACGGGGATACACTAAGCCGGCAGGAAACAGGAATAGGTAACAGGGAAACCATAAGGGAGCAGAACATTATGGCAAACGTATTACCGGCAATCCTGCAGAGGATTAGCCGGCTATTTAAGGAGAGCAGAACCAATAGGCTGCAAGGGATAATGAGAACCCAGATGGGTGGAGTAAGCAAAACAGGCTGGCCAGGTGAGGCATTACATAAGAAATGACAGCATGATTGAGGGTAGCTTCTGACAGAGAACAGACCTAATTGACCCTATCTAAGACCTATCTAATCTATCTAGCTAATCTTTCGGCCCATCTAATCTTCCTAAACTAATCTATCTAATCTATATAAGAACTATCTACCTATCTAAACACCCAATGTGGCTAACTACCTACCTACCTTACTACCTACCTACCTATCCCTAACTAGCTAGCTATCTACCTATCTCTGACAGAGCCCAGCAAGTCATAACAGACAGTGTAATGAATGTAGCAAATTTTCTACAGACGTTTTGACAGGAGCACGATAACTTGCAAGATCAAACAATGTCTATTTGGAGTGAAACATCTGGAAAATAAACCTGCATAACTTTACCATCCCTAAGATAGAAAGAGATACTGAAAATGACTGTTTTGTTCGTTATATATGCCAAACAAAAGAGAATTCAGTGACATCCTGGATACCTTCAATAAGAAAAGACTGCAAGCTGAATTTGTTGTGGAATTTTTTAAAAATAAAACTTGTTATCAATAAGGGTTTAGAGCAAAGCTTTTTTGAAAAAAAAAAAAAGATCAAAGAACTTGGAACACATGGAAGAGAGCTAAAGGGAAAATTCTGCTTCCTGGTGATACCAAACCAAGTTGCAACAGATATTTCTACCTTTGGTGTAACTGTGGAAAACAAGGCATCAAACATGCTTTGCAAACCAGAAATGGGAGCTTTTTTGTTGCAACGTACTGATGTTGCACTGACTTTTGCTCATCAGACGTAGTGGTAAAGTTAAGAAAATACAAGTTCTGCAATGAAAGTAGCCTTAGATCCAACCCCAAATTTTGACAGTCATGTATCAAAAAAAGGCACCATTGATGAGCAGGTTGCAAATTCCTTGATATACGTGTATGAATATTATAGCAACTTGTGAAAACACCAAGACAATGTCTTCAGATTGCTCCAGTATATGCAATTTTTTCCACAATTATCTTTGAAAGTGTTCGTTTACCATTGCTGAAACCTTCCGGGAAAGAGACTTCCCAGAACAATGGCTCAGGAGAAGCACAAGCTATCCTTTTTTAGAAACAGATCAACATTCCAATATCCTAGTGACATCAACTATGTTTCAGATCCAAGTAACTGTTCCTTAAATAAGTACATGCCACCAAACAACACTGTCGCTCTAGATCAGGGGTGTCCAACCTTTTAGCTTCCCTGGGCCACATTTTAAGACGAGGAGTTGGTTTGGGCCGCACATAAGATACACTAACAATAACGATAGCTGATCATCCAAAAAAACATAGAAAACATAGTTAACATATATATATATGAGAAAAAAAGTGATATATCTATAATATAAATGTCTAGTGGCGTGTGTTAGTCTGTCTGTGTGTGGAAAAAATAAAACCAAGCTGCAGCGCCACCTGCTGGGCGGAGTTATACAATGACCTACTAAATTGTTAGTGTATGTGGAAAAAAAAATTCAGAAAGGGCTGAAATTTGGTATACTAAGATGTTTTTAATTTGTTAATTTAATTTGTTGTTAAAAGTGTTTATAAAGATTTAAAATATATATATATATTTCTTGAAGGAGAAGTGACAGTTGGGAGTGGTTGGTGGTTGCCGGGCGTGACAGTGGGAAGTGGTTGGTGGTTGCTGGGGGTGACAGTGGGGAGTGGTTGGTGGTTGCCGGGGGTGACAGAGTGAGAGGAGTATGATACTCAGGACCGCTGAGAGAGATCCCTGTGTCTGGATAGACATCTGGATAGATGTGGCGATGAAAATGAAGGATGAGGTGATGGAGAAGAATGATGAGGTGGTGACATGTGGACAAAACCACGTTAAAAAAGGGCGCTTGCGTCGGGAAGTAACGCTCTTCCCCTGAGGAGGCCTGGGCTAGGCCCAAATGCATGACAAGAACCTTTTTAACACCTTAAGTATCTTGATTTGACTAGAATGCATGAGTATCATGCACGGGTTAACTTGTGTGTGTATATATATATATATATATATATATATATATATATATATATATCTCACTTTTTTTTCAAATCCCCCTATACTTAACTTTCAATCTCCCTGTTCAAAAAATCCTCTCTAGTTATTATACTATAATCACTTTTTGTACTGTTTTGATGCAATATCATTTAAGCCATGCATTGTATATCAGGGTGCCCTGACCAGGCCTGCGGTACCTGACATATACATCACTGTGACCCCAAATTGTGACCTGTTTTGCTAATGACACCACTATGTTAGTTAAGGGATAACAACTTATAATGGGCCAAAGAGAATAATATATAATGCCCCATTAGTATTACAAGTAGAAGTATGTAGCAGGGAGATAAGGTCCATGATGCTCCAGAACCAGGTGACTTTTATTCACTTGTCAGCGTCCCTTGAAAGAATAAAAAAAATCCCCCTTAACTTACCTTTTAATCGGCTTGTTCTCCTGTCCTCTTCTCTTCTTTTCTCCAATTCTGTGCTGTTGATTGTTCTTCTCGTGCGGGTGACTCCTCTGTGCTGCGCTCCACAATGGATGTTGGGCATGATGACATCACGCCCGACATTCACTGCGAGCACCGCACGGAGGAGGAGACAAGGGAGGGAGCAGGAGTACCAGCTGACGTGACCGCGTGACCGCAAGGTAAGTATTTTCTTTTCTTTTTTTTGCGGGATTTTTTTTTCCCATTAACAGTGCTGCCCCCTTGCCACAACCAAAACTCCTTCTGGGCCACATTTACAGGCATGCTGGGCCGCGGGTTGGACAACCCTGCTCTAGATAATCTAATGTCTTCATGTATGTCGATTACATCAAAATCTATGAAAGACCCACAACTTTTAAAAGAAGTGAACAGGAAGCTTTAATACCTCTTTGTGAAAATATGTTGTCTAGTAACAAAGAAAAATTGAAGAGAATGTTTCACCCCAGTGGAGAAAATTTTATGAGCTGAGAAAATAATATCAATAGATATCCCTGTACTTTTAAGTTTTGATGACAATTATATGTCTGAAGAACAGTTCATGAAGAAATAAAGAAATATGCATTATTCTTGTCATTAAATTAATATGACATAAATGCAAAGATCCAATCTTTGAAAATATTATCTAATGATGAAACAGCAGGACTTTCTACAGAATGTTTGCAAATCAATTATAAATTGCAAAGGAAAGAAAGCTAAAATTACTTTATCTCCTGATAAAAGTCCACCAACTATGTTTTGCCTGATTTTCAGATCCAATGTTGATGCGAGAAACAGTCATATTTTGGTTTTACTCAAAAGCCCAAAACTCGAATATGTCGAATTTCTCTGTTTCCAAACCACTCAAATCTAATGTTAATATTTATTTATGTGTAACTGCAAATTATTAGTCATCTTCCAATTTGAACTAAGATGACTAAATCAGACCCTTCCAGCAGTCTTTCAACCAGATTCACCACATGCTGAATCCTATCATCATAAATATACCAAACCAATTGGATTAGTTGATACTGGTGACAGATTATTAACTGACTTCCTGGTGATATAACCCTTATTACCACCCCCTGTTTAGAAATTTCTACATTCCGACTGCTACTGCAAAGGTTGCTCTCTTGGCTCTAGCTGGCAAACTTGTTAAGATGCACAAAACTGAGAATGACCCTCCTTTTCTTAGACCTTTTTACACTCCCCTGTAAGCACTGTAACACACAGCTACATTTTTGGTGTGCAGATCCCTAGCTTTGGAGATATTTATACATTTTTGGGCTGCAGATCCCTCGCTTTGGTGCCTTGTTTGTGCAGCCATTATTAGTACCGGAAGTTTTTCTATATTAACACAGCTCCTCTACCTGTTATTCATGTGATTTTTCACCATCCACTATGTCTACTCCACTAATACTGCTCAGTGAGCAGGATATGTTTCTAAAGCTTGTCAATGTCCCTAAAAAATGTTTGCACATTACTATTCTACCATACAGCTTGGTATTATATAAATGGCTGCATGTTTTTATGAAGCAATTATCTATTCAAATTATTTTTTCAATGTTTATGTATGTCATACTTGTCAACTCTCGCTGAATGTCAGGGAGACTCCCTGAAATAGGGGTGATCTCCCTCAGTCGAAAAAAAGATACTTAACAGCGCTGAGACCTTGGACTAAGACTAATAAAGAATCCACGTTTGAATAAACAAAATTGTTTAATTAAATAAATAAAAACATATAGCATTAAATACAAATCACATCAATAACAAATTATCAGTGCACTGATAGCAAATCCCACTACGCTAAAGACTGCATGTACGCTGTTGATGGAAGTAAATGAATCAACGGCTTCAAAGATACAGGTGATCTAATCGCTTCTTTTAGAAAAAAGGGGGATCAGTAATACATAAACCAGGAATTCCTCCAGTAGTTATGGAAATATAAATGTTAATACAGATGAATCCTAGTAGATGTTGAATATAATGAAGCCATAAACCACATTCATATTTCAAACTTCACCAAAAACGGCAATAATACATTACTGCTAATTATCTGAACTTTCCTGGTTCAGTTTTAACCAAGAGTTACTCACTCTGACTCCGATGTGTGATGATTGATAATTGATTGGCTATCAAAGTGTAAAGATTTTACGGCCAGGAATGATACTATGTGTCCGCTCATATTATTGCCGTTTTTGGTGAAGTAGAATGTTCTAGTCAAAAGAACTTTAAAAACTGGATACCGGATAGAGTAAAAATAAAAATATAAATGCGGCCATCAGAGATGTATTACTTGTAAACATCTAGAGACTAAAGCCATGAATTTTGAACATAGGGATAAGACACATAAGATAAAAGGGTTTATTAACTGTAACACATGTTATGTCATTTATGTAATCAAATGCAGTTGTAATATGCTTTATGTTGGAAGGACAATGAGACCACTGATAGTCAGATTCCTAGAACATAGAAGGAATGTTGTTAATAGAAAGTCCAATCACAGTGTGTCTAGACACTTTGATCTAGTACATAAAGGGAATATTGAAAATCTCATTGTTTGTGGTGTAGAATATATACCGCATACACTGAGAGGGGGTGACAGATACAGGAAACTGTGTACACAGGAGGTATATTGGATCCAACAACTAAACACTTTAAGTCCAATTGGACTAAATGAGGTGGTGGAATTGAATGATGTTTTCTCTTAGGAGTTTTATGGGTCATGGATTTGGGTTTTTCAGTGTATTTACAGAATTATCATTCTTCCTCTGTTATTTGGAATATACCGAGTGATTCTCTTGTCTATTTTTAGGTTAGAGATAGGAGGTTTATATCTACCGTGTCACGGGCACTAGGAGTTCTGCCCAGGATTCACCAGTTGACTATGCTTACAAGAGGGGCGGAGTTTGCACAGCGGTCCTCTGGCAGTAGGGTGAATAGTGGAACAAATATAACAGCAGATGGAGAGAGGATGCCAATGGAATTGATGATAGTCAGTGACTTGCAGCTATACTGGTAGATGAGTCAGCGACTTGCAGCTATAGTGGAAAGGCAGGTTTCAACCACGGAGAGCAGAGTAGACGTGAGCAGGTGAAGGAAGGTAGCGGGAGAGTCAGTGGTCTGCGTTCAGCAAGTTGTACCACTGCTGTGAAGGGAAGACTTGTCCAGGTGCAGGTAGGTAGCGGTGAAGTCAGTGGTCTGCGTTCAGCAAGTTGTACCACTGCTGTGAAGGGAAGACTTGTCCAGGTGCATGTAGGTAGCGGGAAGTCAGTGGTCTGCGGATAGCAAGTTGTACCACTGCGAGTAGGTGAGGACTTGTCCAGGTGCGGATAAGTGGAGGAATGAAAAGAGTCAATAACTGTATGAAGACAATGAGAGCACAGAGGAACTGTTCCAAACAGATATGCAGTGTTACAGCTAATAGTCTATAACGGTATGTATACCGCTGCTGAGTAGAGAGGCTTGTACAAAGCGGATATGCAGCGTAACAGCTAATAGTCTATAGCGGGTATGGATACCGCTGCTGAGTAGAGAAGCTTGTCCTAAGCGGATATGCAAGGTAACAGCTGATAGTCAATAATAAGTAAGCATACTGCTGATGAGTAGAGAAGCTTGTCCAACGAGGATATGCAGGCACAGCAGGAGCGCTGAACGGCTGTAGCGGTTATGGGAACCACAGGTGAGCAGAGCAGGTAATCCAGCAGACAGCTGAGAACACGAGCAGGATACAGGAGTCAGTAGCGAGTATGAGAACCGCTGATGAGCAGAGCAGGTAATCCAGCAGACAGCTGAGGACACGAGCAGGATACAGGAGTCAGTAGCGGGTATGGGAACCACCGATGAGTAGAGCAGGTAATCAGCAGGAAGCTGAAGACACAAGCAGGACACAGGAGACACCTTTAGAGACTCAGGGAATGAGACTCAAGATCAGGCAACGATACAATGAGCACAGGTGCCTTAAATAGGGAGAGGTGCCTGATCCACCAATTAGATTAAAAGCAAAGGTCATAAGAGTTCTTGGATGCTGCGCATGCGCAGTCCATCAAGATGGCGGACGGCCGCGGCTCAGGACAGGCATCGGCAGGAAGGATAGAGAACCACGCACCAGCGCAGAGGCACTCACGGTCCGGTGAGTGACATACCGTCTACCTTGGGAGGGTGTCAAGGACAACGACTCATGGAAGTGTCAGAGAAATTTAGACTATGTATAGATTAGGTTAAGATTAAGATATTGTGCTTAGAAACAACAAGAAGTTTATGTGTTTCTATTGTGGCTTTAGTCGGTAAATCTGCTGAGAATTGAAGATTTTAACTACTATTCGTTTGGCTCATGACTAAAGATTTCTCAATGTTGAAGAGAGTGTTGATGTTTATTATTATTTTTATTTTTACTATTTTTTATGGATAATATTATTTATTGATATTTGTTAACATCTATTTCTACGTAGGGTGAAAGAATGATCCAGACTGTGTTGATCATGAGATATACACATAAATAATAATTTTTGCTAAAGTAATCTGGATCAATGTATTATTAATATTATTAGTTAAATACATTTTTATAAGCCATTTGGTAAGGTTTAATTTTATGGTTTTTAATGAATCCACGTTTGTTTATTTATTTAATTAATAACATGAAAGAAATTATTGTGGACTTGTGTACGAATAGGCTATTACTATTTCCCCTCAACTCAACTTTTTGATTTTGGTGTGGTTAATATTGAAATGTTATTAATCATCCACATACTTGCCGGAAGGGGCCGAACACTGAGTCCACAAAGCAGGCTATATAAAGTGTAATACTTACCTTGAATGGAATTGCACCACCTCTGATGAAATCACTTCGGTGAAGAAACGCGTCAGACCCTGCAGCACAGCATTTTCCACTCTCCGATTATCAGCACAGACGTGGACTTGTCTGTTATTACTATTTATCATCACGGAGCTAAATGCAGACACGGCTTTGCATGTCAACAAGCTTTAAGTTCACACAGACACGGATTTGATACGGAGCTGAGAGATTTACACAGGAACTTTGATCGGTGAGCCCATATGTGAAGATCGAGATCCTATTATTAGGAACATTCTCTGGGGCTGTTGAAAAACCGGCTACTAATTTCAGGAAAGTAACGGATTACTTATTTATGATTGCATTACTGCTAATTATCGGAACTTTCCTGGTTCAGTTTTAACCAAGAGTTACTCACTCTGACTCCAATGTGTGATGATTGATAATTGATTGGCTATCAAAGTGTAAAGATTTTACGACCAGGAATGATACTATGTGTCCGCTCATATTATTGCCGTTTTTGGTGAAGTTTGAAATATGAATGTGGTTTATGGCTTCATTATATTCAACATCTACTAGGATTCATCTGTATTAACATTTATATTTCCATAACTACTGGAGGAATTCCTGGCTTATGTATTACTGATCCCCCTTTTTTCTAAAAGAAGCGATTAGATCACCTGTATCTTTGAAGCCGTTGATTCATTTACTTCCATCATCAGCGTACATGCAGTCTTTAGCGTAGTGGGATTTGCTATCAGTGCACTGATAATTTGTTATTGATGTGATTTGTATTTAATGCTATATGTTTTTATTTATTTAATTAAACAATTTTGTTTATTCAAACGCGGATTCTTTATTAGTTTTAGTCCAAGGTCTCAGCGCTGTTAAGTTTCTTTTTTTCGCTTGACTATATCTAACCTACGAGTTTATCACAGCAGCAGGACCTTGTTTTAACACTTATTTCATTAGAGTATTATTAGTGACTCAGCGCCGAATATTTTTGTGTTTGTTTGATCTCCCTCACTCCCTGAAGAGTCTGGCATTCTCCCTGATGCTGACGGGAGAGCAGGGCAACCTCCCGGTTCTCGCCCTCGCAATAGATAAGTGGCGAGGTGCGGGGCTTAATGATGCAAATATTAAAATTATGCAATTCATCAACCCTGCCCCCGCACGCCCACCTCTCCCAGGATCTCCCTGAAGCCAACGAGGAAAAGTTGGCAAGTAGGATGTATGTCATAACTGGACCTGAAAACTCAGCACAATATATGCTGTACTACAGTATATTACAGGCATTCTTCCTCCTATATTTAAGACCTATGCATTAATTATACTGTCTACAATTTCTCATATAGAACATGCTTTTCTGCTTAATACTGTAATGACTATACATCTCAATATGTAATCTACCAAATTTGTAGGTTCTATATCTTTGAATGTATTAAACTGTATAATTGTATTTGTATGACATTTTATTATACTAAATTTGTGCCTTCAGGTACAGCGTTCACTTGATAAATTTTTCCACTCTGTGGTTACTGTGAATGAGAAGAAATATTGCTCAACTTTGTGGTGAGTTTGGATCTAATTTGACGTGGTATATTCATTTGTTGTGTAACATTAGTATAATTACAATTTAGTGAGTCTTATTAAGAAATACAATATTTTACAACTATACTGTATTAGCAAATGCTTTAATATATTTTTTATCCTTGTGGAACTGAAGCACAGTTCCACATATATATATATTTTTCAAGGTCATACAGCTACAAACAGGATAAAACCGTAAGTTGCTAAATCATCTGTTAACCAGAAAGCAAAAAGGATAGTAGCATTCCACTACTCGCTGATTAGACAGCTTCTTGGCTTTGATTGTCCACAGATACTAGTCTAGACCAACAGCTTCTCCAAATCAAAACAGTACTCCGCATTTATCAGTAATGCAGTGCAATAATTACAACTTACAAAATATCTGAAGTCTCTGTACTTCTAGGCACACACACAAACTTAAAAGGATAGTGGACACGATAGTGAAGTAAATAAATAGTGTTGCCAGTAGAAACATTCTCACAGCAGCTGAGGGAACAATACATATTCCTTAGAGTCTGTTTCCTCAGATTTATGTTACACTGCTGTTCAAAACTGGTTACGCTGCTGAATTTAAATTTAAGTATGTAAACAGAATGATGGGTAGTTTCCAGTGATGAGGGCATTGAGAAAGCAGTATCTGAAAGCTCAATTTAATCTGTTTTCCCCTCAGTTGTGCCTCAGTACTAATCTGTCTTAACTCCTCACTCCTGCTAATTGGTGTACATCATTGTGTGTGTGTGTGTGTGTGTTACTTACTTCTTCAAGCAGAGTGCCTCCACCAAGTTGTCTTAGTCTGGGTATGTATGGACATGAATGTAATGACCATCATGGGCAACTTGGGGACCCCCTGTAACCACACACACAATAAGATTGTTCTTTTATATAAAAATATTTACTTTGAAAATATATATTTTAAATAAATGTACAATTAGGGAATAAATAATAATTAAAACCAACAAACTTTAATGAGGTTGAGTATTATACCCACTATAGATATATTAGTAAATCTGAATGTTATAGTATCTGTAATTTTGATATTATGCTAACTATTTCTAATAGGCTACAAAATTCCCTTTATAAACTAATCCTAACTCACTGTAAAATATCACTAACACCTATGTATAGATCATATCACAGTAAATTACTTTATATTAGCCTGAAAGTAATACTAAATCATACTCATTACTTAAAATAATATTAACCAATTAATATTATAACACACTTAAAACTTCATAGTTCACAGTATTGATTCTTGCAATATCCTCACTTCCAGGCCAAGCTGTCGTTTGTGCACTTATACCGTTGGTAGCTACTTCTTACTAAGTTATATGTACATTTTATTTTCTCAAGATATGTATTTCAAATCCAAATCACTAATGATGCAGATGATATAATAAATTCATATATGATTCAATCTCTGAAATAAGTATTTCTAATGACAGTCTCTGAAATAAATATTTATAAATTAAATATTTTTACTGGTACAGACCATATCTTGACTGTATCTATATCACAGTCTTTGAAATAAGTATTTATACGGATGCAGGTGTTAAATCTATATCTCCCTAGGTCTCTGGTATATGTAGTCCCAGACAGCAGATGTTACAACTTGATCCCTTGTTGGGCACTAGGGACTGGATACAAACTAGTGGCAGGAATCTTAGCTCACAAAATATGTATACTAATTTCTAAGGGAAACGCACAAACAACAACCAAATATTACCAGCTTTTAGCACCCTCCTGGAACTCAAGCTTGCAAAGGGAATAGGATGACAGCCTAGCAGTCTAATGCTACCATGCACTTTTCTCTGTGTTTTTATCACCCACACTGCTGCTATTAACAGGCAGAATCAGGCGCTACAATGTCCTTGTGTTACGGTTTCACAATACTGTCACAGTTTCACAATGTGAATCCTAGGGTTTGCCAAGTTTAGTGCTACTCAAGTAGAGTCTAACGAGTAGATGTGTTCACCAGGATCCGCCGCAAGGCGGTTTGGCCATAGCTGCGTCTGTCTCGCAGGTCGCGGCCCCTACTAGGAGTACCAAGCAAAACCCTTTGGGAAGGTCAGCTGAGATGGTAAGCAAAGACGGGTAGAGTGGATAGTCAGCTCTGTGGGCGAACAGATGACCACACTGAAACAGAGGATAGAGCGTCAGCTCTGCAGTCAAGCCGGTTACCACACAGGAATGGAGTGGAGAGAGTCGGCTCTGCAGTGAACTGCAGAGAGTGAGCTCTGCGGATAAATAGAAGTTCACACTGGAACCGAGGATAGAGCATCAGCTCTGCATTCGAGCAGGTACACAGGAAAGAAGCCACGTCTAGCACCAGAAGGCGACTCAAAGAACAGGTGCCGGATGTCCAGAGCAGGTGACTTTTAAATTTGGAGCCAATTTGTCTGGCCAATATGGAAGCAGCAGAAGATTTTTAAAGAGGACGGGTCTGCACATGCGCAGACCTGAATCCAAGATGGCGATCCTGGGAAAGAGCGGACCGCCGGCGGAGAAAGGTAAGTCTGTCGGGGGTTGGGTTCGCTACCCGATCACCCGGCGTGTGACACCTTCGTTTTGGCAGAGCCATTTCTCGCTGTTTGGATTAAATAATAACAATGCAGCATCAGCCAGCTGACACTTGTTGTGTAACAATTCTTCTCATATCAATGAGCTGTATAGGAACCTCGATTCCCAGCGTTTAAAAGCAATTAAATCCACAACAGAATTTACGTTTGCAAACAGTTTTATTCTGCATTGATTTTTGAAAATGTTTCCTTCTATGTACTTGTTCTTTTTTTTTTGTTAATCAGCTATGGGATTTATTTGTCCCTTAATGTTGGTGATAGACTGAGCTTTAAATTATCCATGAAACTTGAACAGTTCATTTTATATGCTGCATATAACTAAATGTGTGTTTGTTTTGAGGTTTAGGTGCCCTTTAACCCTGTAACCTGCCAGGCCAAATTTCACAATTTTGCTATGTGTTTTTGCTAGGTTTTTTGTTAAACTGGGAATATTCTTTATCTTCTTTGGGTATTCTAGCCTAGCCACATGAAATGAAAAAAAATACAACTGTCCTTGATTTTTCCCATAGTTACATTGACCATAATATTGCAAGGGAACCAAAATATTTATCGACTAGTTCACTCAGCCACTATAACCAGCCTATGTTATTTTACATAGTAGTTCTCTTAATAGGACACAATTAAACAAATTCTCTCTCAACCATTTTCTAAAACTCTATATGCTAGCAAAGATGTTAACTCCTAATTGACATTTGACTGGGACTGGGGGATAATTAGGATTATGACCATAATTTGTAAGTGTGACTGCTTTAATTGATCCCCAAGTATGGGTAGATTAACACTGAAGAAAAAAGGAAAATTTTATTAAAAAAAAGAAAAAGTTTTTTAATATTATTATCGTTGATGTTCCACAGGTGGGAAAACATTGACATACATAAAAACGGGGACATACAACGTAATTAAAATAAATGCAGACATGCAAACAAAGAGTAAGAAGGGCCCTGTTCATAAGAGAGCTTACATTTTAATTGGAAGAGGGCACAGCTGAAACCAAAAGTACAAGTGTGGCTCAGAGTGGAGATCGTGACAGTAGTGATTTAGAGTGGAAAGTATAGGTGGGAATATGGTAAACTTTAATGAAGAGATGGGTTTTCAGAGAGTTTTTGAAAATTTCAAGGCGATGGAAGAGTCTGATTGGGCATGGCAGGGAATTCCATATGTGGGTAGTGGCACATGAGTTATTTTGTAGGCATGAGAGAAAGGTGATTACCAAAGTCACATGTCTTAGGTAGATCTAAAAGGGTGAGAGGGAGAATATTTTGAGATGAGATGTATGAAGAGGTGGAGTTGTTGAGGGTTTAGTAGGTAAGGGTGAGAAATTTGGATTGGATTCTGGAGGACACAGGAAGCTAGTGTGTAGTGATTGGCAAAGTGGTGCAGCAGATGAGGAACAGTGAGAGAGGAAGAGCAGTCTTGGTGCAGCATTTAAGCTGGATTTAAGTGGGATAGATGAATGAGGGGAATGCCGAATAGGAAGAGATTGCAGTAGTCAAAGCGGGAGATGACGAGAAAATGTATAAGCTTTTTGGTCTTAGGCATCTAGGATAAGAAATAAGCAAAATATCCTCACTGATATATTATTTTCCCTCAAAATACTCCATTGCAGTTTTTACTGATGAGTTATCCCTTATTTAGCTGAGTAGAGTCAGGAATAAAGGTTGACCCCTCCTTCCACCATTTGTCTCTGACATCCAAAGGTACCTCTGAGAAAAGCATAATCGTCCACACCATGGGAGAGAATATTAAGGCTGCTATGCAGTGTTTCGAGGAAAATAAATTAACTATGTATAATTTGCTTATTTCCTCCTCTTACTCCATGGCAGCATTTACTGATGGGATGTACCTAAGCAATAACCTGGGGTAGGTTAAAAAGAAATAATCAGTCTCAACAAAATCATGGTTGTTATTATTCAACAGCTTTGAGAATCCTTCATTCAAATTGTGTGTTTTCTGTTGCCACCACTTCTAGGAGGTAATGTCCAGCCTGTAACTCTGCCCAAGTCATTTGCTGAAGCCTAAGCTCTATGAGCCCATGAGTTCACCAATGCCCTTGTTGAACATGCTTGCAATACTTTTGACAGGTTCTGCTTGTTCTTCTTATAGGCCTGTGCTACTACTTGTTGGATCCATCTTGCTGGTGTGTATTTTGTTGTTTTTTGTCCTTGCTGTGGACCTTCCAGGTTCAAAAATAGATGAACCGTTTCCTATATTTCCTTGAAATATACATAGACACTACTCTCCTGAAGTCAAATGTGTATAATTTCCTTTCCCTTTCATCAGTATGTACTGGAAAAAAAAGCTGGAAACACAATTTCCTGGTTTATATGGAAAGTTGACGCTACTTTTGTTTGGTTTGTTATCATAATTACTTTGTCACTGTAAAATATCAAAAAGTATACTTTGAGCAGAAGTAATTTGGGTTAACTCATCTGCAGAGGTTCAAACAGATCTGATACTAGAGCCTCTAGGACTAAATTAAGATCCCATGTTGCAACAAATTTTTTAATGTGGGGACAAATCCTTTGTATGCTTGGAGAAATTTTGCCACTAATCTTATGTCCAAACACACATTGACTACTGAATGTTGCACCTATAATATATTGTATACCTGTCACACGCCGCTCACCCACCTGGTAACCTAAATATATTTCATTCCTCATTCCCTGCTTCTTCCCTGGCTGTCATTCCAGCAATCAGCTCTGCACATGAGCAGGTAATCATCTCACCTGTGTTCACCTGTCCCGCTCATCCATTGGTGACCTTTCATTTATAAGGCTTCTCCCAGCACCTCTCAGTGCTGGTTCTTCTTATCAGACTCCTGGCCTGGAAGCAGCTCATGCACTCTGCTGCTGCAATCACCTATTACCTGCTCCACTCGTTAGTGGTAATTACTGCAGATCATCGCTACCATCCCTCCAAGTGTATTGCTGCAAAATCACCAATTACCTGCTCCACTCGTTAGTGGTCACTTCTGCAGATCATCACTATCATCTTTCCAAGTGTACTGCAGCAAATCACCTATTGCCTGCTCCACTCGTTAGTGGTCACTTTTGCAGATCATCTCTCACCTGATCCACTCACCAGTAGTAACTACCGCAGATCATCATTTAGCTGATCAACTCACCAGTAGTAACTGGCACAGATCATCGCTTTATATCTTATCCTGTTTACATGTTGAACGAGTATATATGCTCATAATAAATTGTTTATTTTTATTCATATTTTATGCTTGTGGCTTTGCGCTTTTCCTATTTGTATGTATCGCTTACCCGATCCACTCGCCAGTATTAACTGCCGCAGATCATCGCTTACCTGATCCACTCACCAGTGGTGGCTGCCGCAGATCGTCACTTGCCTGATCAACTCACCAGTAGTAACTGCCACAGATCATCGCTTACCCGATCCACACACCATTGGTAACTGCTGCAGATCATCGCTCACCTGATCCTCTCACCAGTGGTAACTGCCGCAGATCATCGCTCACCTGATCCACTCACCAGTGGTAACTGCCGCAGATCATCGCTTATCCGATCCACTCACCAGCGGTAACTGCCGCAGATCATCGCTCACCTGATCCACTCATCAGTGGTAACTGCCGCAGATCATCGCTCACCTGATCCACTCATCAGTGGTAACTGCCGCAGATCATCGCTCACCTGATCCTCTCACCAGTAGTAACTGTCGCAGATTATCACTTACTTGATCCACTCCTTAGTGGCTATCTGATGACTACCTTCACTCCTAGTGCCTGTTTTCCTGTTTTATTGCCTGTTTTCCTGTTTTATTTTCCTGTTTTATTGCCTGTTTTTATTGCCTCCACTTTTATTTTCCTGTTACCTTCTGCTGCCTACTGCTTTTCATTGTCTCCATTACTCACTGTTCTGTCTCCATTATCCACTGTAATTCACTTTTGTCTCCATTATCCACTGTTAGTCTCCCCATTATTTTGTCTCCATTATTCACTGCTACTCACTCCATTGTTCAATGTTTTTCCTTATGCCCTCCTGCCTTGTTTTCTTTGCCACACCTTTTCTCCCTTCCACTTTTAAGCCTCATTACTGCCTTCCCCTCATTCTCCTCGTGTCCCTTGTCTCCCCCATCTCCTGCAACCGTCGGCTCCTGCTCCCCTGCCCTCCTAGTATCCTCTCATAGCCCCTTCTCTGTCTCCCCACCACCCGCTACCTCTCTCTATCCTGCCCTCCTTTTCCCATCTGACCCCTTCCTTCATCCTCTCCTCTTCAGCCCTCTATCCCAGTCTCTCTCTCCCTCGCTCCTCTCTGCCCTCTCCCTTCCGCGCCTCTCTCTCCTCTCACTATGCCCCCCTGTCCACGCGCCATTCCCATTCTCTCCCGGGGCTCCACCTCACCCTCTTGCCCCCGCTCTCCCCAGCACTCTGCCCACCTTGCCAACCTCATCCCTATCTCTCCTCATCCCTCCTTCCCCTTCTCCTGTGCCCTGTGGAATGCCAGATCCCTCTGCAACAAACTCACCGCCATCCATGATCTCTTCGTGTCCAACTCTTTTAACCTTCTTGCCATTACGGAAACCTGGCTCTCCAACTCTGACACTGCCTCCCCCGCCATCCTCTCCTATGGCGGCCTCTCCTTCACCCACTCCGCCAGACCCGGAGCCCGTCCAGGCGGTGGTGTGGTCTTCCTCCTCTCCCCCGCCTCTACTTTTCGTGTCATCCCCCCTGAATCCTCCCTTTCCTTCTCTTCTTTTGAAGCCCACTCTATCCGTCTCTTCTACCCCATCCACCTCCGTGTCACTGACATCTACCGCCCTTCTGGTCCCACCTCCCTCTTCATCGACAACTTCGCCACCTGGCTTCCTCACCACCTCTCCCCTGACCTCCCCTCCATCATCCTCGGCGACTTTAACTTCCCTATCGACAACCCCACTGAACCTGCGTCCATTAAACTGCTCACCCTCTCCTCCTCCCTTGGCCTCACACAATTGACCTCCTCCTCTACCCACTACCTTGGTCACTCCCTCGACCTAGTCTTCTCCTTCCTCTATAATCTCTCTGACTTCTCCTTCTCTCCCTTTCGTCTATCCGACCACCTTCTCTCTTTCTCTCTCTCCTCCTCTCCCGCTCCCCTCCCCACACCCACTCCTACTCACTCCAGGCGCAATCCTTTCTCCCCTTTCCTCCCAGGCCTGCCCCAACCTGGCGGTCTCCTTCTACTACCACACCCTCACCTCTGCTCTTGATGGCCATCGCCCCGGCCCACTCTGTCAAACCCCGTTGCTCCTAACCCCAACCTTGGCACTCCAAATTCACCCGCTTCCTCCAAAAATGCTCCCGTACAACTGAACGACACTGGAGAAAATCCCGCTCCCTGGCTGATTTTCTCCACTTCAAGTTCATCCTCTCTTCCTATAGCTCCGCTCTCTCTCTCGCCAAACAATCTTTCTTTAAATCCCTTATCTCCTCCCAGTCCTCCAACCCCTGACGCCTCTTCGCCACCTTTAACACCCTCCTGTCCCCCCCCTCGCCCCTTCTCTCCCCTCCTCCCTGACCGCCACTGACTTTGCCTCCTTCTTATCCTCTAAAATCGAGGCCACCCGACTCAAAATCTCGTCGCCCCCCCACCCTCCCTCCCTCTCCCTCTAGCCACCACTCCATCTTCTCCTTCCGCCCCACTACGGGAGAAGTCCACTCTCTCATTTCATCCTCTCCCCCGTCTTCCTGTCCCCTGGACCACATCCCCTCCCACCTCCTTCGCTCCCTATCCCCCGCCACCTGCTCCCACCTCGCCCACCTCTTCAACCTCTCCCTCTCCACCCGCATCTTCCCTTCCTCTTTCAAACACGCTCTTGTATCCCCCATTCTAAAGAAACCTAATTTTGACCCCACCTCTCTCTCCAACTATCGCCCCATCTCTCTTCTCCCCTTTGCCTCCAAAATACTTGAGATGCTCATCTGCAGCCGCCTCTCCACCTACCTCTCTGATCACTCCCTCCTTGATCCTCTCCAATCTGGCTTCCGCCCCCTCCACTCCACTGAAACTGCCCTGGCCATAGTCACCAACGATCTCCTCTCTGCTAAAGCTAGGGGCCACTTCTCCCTTCTCATTCTCTTGGATCTCTCAGCGGCCTTTGACACCGTTGACCACCCACTCTTGCTCCACACCCTTCAATCCTTTGGCCTCTCCGGCACCGCCCTGTCCTGGTTCACCTCTTACCTTGCTGACCGTACCTTCTCCGTCTCTACCTCTGGATCTATCTCCCCCCTCCTCCCTTCCAGTAGGGGTCCCCCAAGGCTCTGTTCTCGGACCCCTACTGTTCTCTTTTTACACCTCTTCCCTGGGTGTACTCATCAGCTCCTTTGGTCTCAAGTACCACCTTTATGCAGATGACACCCAACTCTACCTTTCCTCTCCCGATCTCTCTCCCTCCCTCCTCTCCAGGGTGTCCGCCTGCCTCTCCGCCATCTCCTCCTGGATGTCCTCTAGATTCCTCAAACTTAATCTCACTAAAACCGAACTTATTGTCTTTCCCCCCGCTCATTCCCCCTCCCCTTCCTCCCTTTCTTTCACTGTTCTCAACTCCTCTATTTCCCCTGTTCCTCAACTTCGCTGCCTCGGCGTCACCCTTGACTCCTTTCTCTCCTTTGCCACTCATATTCTCTCTCTCGCTAAATCCTGCCGCTTCCAGCTGCGCAACATCGCACACATTCGGCCCTTCCTCTCCCAAGATGCCACTAAAGCTCTTGTCCACTCTTTTTTTATCTCCCGCTTGGACTAATGTAACCTCCTCCTTACTGGCTTCCCCCGCTCTCATCTCGCTCCCCTTCGCTCCGTACTCAATGCTGCCGCTTGGTTCATTTTCCTTTCTCGCCGCTCCTCTTCTGTCTCCCCCTCTATCAATCCCTCCACTGGCTCCCCATCCCCTACAGAATCGTGTTCAAGCTCCTCACTCTTACTTTCAAGGCCCTCTCCAACTCCACTGCTCCCTACATCTCCAACCTAATCTCCATTCACGCTCCATCCCGTCCTTTGCGATCGGCTAACGACCGCCGCCTCTCTTCTCCCCTGGTTACCTCCTCCCATGCTCATATCCAAGACTTCTGCCGCGCTGCCCCCCTCCACTGGACCCAGCTCTCCCGCTCCATCAGAACTTCCCCCAATCAGAAATTCCTCCATCAGAACTTCCCCCAACCTGTCTAGCTTCAAACGGGCCTTAAAAACCCACCTCTTCCTCAAAGCCCTCCAGTCCCCCACCTAATTGACCTCCTCCCAGTCTCCCCCTCCCACTCCTGCCCTCCCTCCTGTCCCACTCTTACCTCCCTCCTTTTCATTCTCCTCTTCCCCCCTCTCCGTCTCTGCCTCTGTTCTCCCCATTCCCTCTTCCTCCCATTGCGTCTCTGTCCGTCCTACCCTCCCCTTAGATTGTACACTCCTTCGAGCAGGGCCTCCTCTCCTTCTGTTCTCCACCACCTTAACTCTGCTCTTCAGCTCCTTGTCTCTTCCACGAGGTCCTCCTGCCCTTCTACCCCTCTCTCTACCCCGCTTGGGGCTCTCACCTCTCATCTAGCTGTACATTGAGCTTCGGAGTTACTGTGCTTTTTGTTAACTGTACCGTGCTGTCTCACCCTGTATCTTGTTTCTGTCTGTCCCTGTACGGTGCTACGGATAGCTAGTGACATCCTATAAATAAAAAATAATAATAATATTATCTCTCCAAGTGTGCTGCTGCAAATCAAGTAATATCTCTCTGTGGACTATCACTGAGCGTCACTCAGTAATCCTACTCATTTGTGGCTATCTAGTGCCTACATTCTTCTCTGTACTAGGTTCTCTATCACCGCACACTGGGAACTCCCCTAGAGGGACGCGACCTGCAGGGTAGAAGCTGCCATGTCCAAATACCCTTGCGGGAATCTTTGGTGAAAACCTTCCACTCTGTTAGATTCCGCGTCTCTGGGTGAAGTACCATCGATCCCAGGCAGAACAGAAGGATCCCACTCATCCTAGTGAACCCTGACAATACCCTTCTGTAAGCCCTTTTGAAGGAAGTCCAGTACATGAGATGTAGTTTGCATCTGCAGAGTTAATCATTTTCATCCTGCACCATCTCATAAATGTATTCCAGACAATGTAGATTTTCTTTCTTGCTTGTCATAATACTGCTACCTTGGCTGATGGTTCCTTGTTATTGAGTATTGATTGTTCAAACTCCAGTCCCTCAAGGAAAGAGTTTTGGATGACAAATGCCCCTAGTGTTGCAAATATGGATGATGAGGCAGAGGCCACTGTTGTTCTCTGCACATTCCCCATGCCTGAGTGAACCCCTGCCAGCGACGCCAGTATAGAAGTATCACTATCACTTCCACACCCTCAATGTGCGAGTTATGGTGGGTATTGGACAGAATGCATAACTCAGATTGTAATTCCAGGTTGTGTGGCGAGAGAAAATTTGTGTTGCTTTGACATATTGATTTGTTTAGATTAGTTCTATTTTCAATAAACAGTCTTTTTTTATTATCTGTAGAAACAATTTTTGCTCTTGCATATCATCTTGCGTAACATGCTTCACCATGGGGTATATAGGTATCTGTTTAGCTGGGCACTTAGGAGTTAATTTAAAAGTGTAAGAAGTCCTTCCCTCTATATATTCCCTTCACCTGCTGACTTTAGCTGAGGCCATGTGTTTTGTTTATTCTTTTTTTTTCTTTCCTATTAATTGTACGTGCCTCCTTCTTACCACGTCGGTATTCTGGGGGCAGACATTTCTCTCCGGGGTTGAGAGGACAGGGGAGGGCAGCGCTGATTTGCTGAGACTCCATTTCCACCCGATGCCTGGTCCACTGTGTGCAGGTGCACATGTGTGTGACCTGCCTGAGACCCGGAAAGAGCTTCTGCTTGTCCTGAGACCCGGAAAGAGCTTCTGCTTGTTCCTGCCTCTGATGGGGGATGTGGAGAAAGCATGTTGTTACCCCGACTTCCGTTAGGTGTGGTGAGAAGACTTCAAACGGCAAGCCACTGCAGGCAAATGAAGGGGTCCTCTCCTCTTTCTCAACTCTATGTGGGTTGTATTAAGGTGTTGAGTTTTGACTGACAAAATGTACTTCTCTTTGTAAAAGCAAATAAGTTTGTGACTTTGTTGTTTTATATCGTTCTGTTTGCTTGTACTTTGGCTCCTCCCTAAATATGTCAGAAAAAGGGATCGGTTCCAAGGCTAAGGCTCCTAAGTCAGTTATTTATTTCACCTGTTCTAGATGCTAGGCAAAATTGCCTAGTAGACTCAGGAACCAGATGCCCAATGTACGGCTTGTGAAGCCAGGGACTATAAGTGTCTACCTGAGACAGCTGCTGCTGAGACGGAACTAGCTTGGGCAAAGTTCCTGACGTGTTTCAGTGTATAGGTGATGTCTCACCGGGGTAGTTCTTCTCTGTTGTCCGGGACAGGGATACCCTTTGAAGCGCTTTGGGTTAAATCCTTAGATATGTTGGTCTTAAGCCTACCTATGTTTTACTCTTCCCTGGATAGGGTGGTAGATGCTTTTTTTCAGGTACCGCGTAAAAGACATATCCTTTCTTAAATTTTTAGAGGTGACTGACTCAAAGTTCTTTTCACAAGAGGAGGGTGAATTACCGGTGGATTCTGATTTATGAGGATCTGTTTAGTTTTGATAAGAACCCTGTAAGTAAACCATGCGTAGAAGATCTAGCCACGGCTGTTCGTCAGACTCTGCATATGGAGGATGCAGAGAATCCTGTGCTTCTGGATATTTCTCTTTTATCGGAGATGTTGGAGGAACCTTGGGTTATAGACAAGAAGTTTCAGGTTTCCAGGAGATTTCCTTTAAATTATCGTTTCCCAGCGGATGATACAGTGAAGAGGAAAGTTTCACCCAAAGTTTGATATTCCAGTGGCCCGTTTATCTAAACATACTACTATTCCGGTCACAGGGACTGTCTCTCTTAAGGACAACGCAGACCGTAAGTGTGAAGCATTTTACAATCTGTTTCTTAGAATCCAGCGGCCTTTTGTTCCCCCTATAGAACCTTGGAACCTTAAACTGTTCTATTGGCTTTGCAACATGATCCTTTTGAGCCTATAGATTCTGTAGAATATAAATCTCTTACCCGGAAAACAGTTTTTCTCCTTGCCTTTCTTCAGCAAGAAGGGCCTCAGAACTGGGGGCTCTGACAAGTAAATCTCCTTATCTAATCTTGCAATATAAGAACTGACCCATCTTTTCAACCAAAGGTGGTTTTAAGGTTTCATATTAACCAGGAAATAGTTATTCCTTCATTTCAACAGGAATGATTGATAACCAGATTTATTTTTGTCTTCTGGATATAGTCAGCTCTCTTAGGATATATATATCCAGAACTGCTGGTGTTCGGAAGACTGATTGTCTCCTATTACTAGTCCAGAAGCAGACCATTTCCGAATGGATAGGAATGACAATCCACCAGGCCTATGTCTGTGTAGGTAAGGTTGTGCCGGGTAAAATTTCTGCTAATTTAACAGGATATGTAAGTTCTTCTTGGGCAGCGTGACACGGGGTTGCGACAGAACAAGTATGTTGGGCAGCAACCTGGTCCTCCGTCCATACTTTTACAAAATTCTATCATTTTAACATTTTGCATCCAGGGATGCTAGTTTTGGTAGGAGAGTTTTGCATTCAGCGGTGTCTGACTGTACCCTCCCTCAGGGGCAGCTTTGGAACTTTCCCATGGGGAAACTGGGTCCTCCAGATTATATGTAAGAGAAAACAGGATTTTTGTACTCATTTTAAATTTAAAAAAATGGAGGGACACTGTGAACCCTGCCTTAAGATACTGTTCTTTTTCATTATTATTATGTTTTGTGCCTTTCTGGGCTTTGTAAGTTATAAACTGATGATTATCAGCAGGTGAGGGGATATATAGAGGGGATGAGAAATGGATTTAACACAAGTACAAAAATCCTGTTTTTGTTTAGGCTCTATTCGTCTAGATGAATCTGATGCCAGCTTAAGTGGTCTGCCAGTGTGTTTGTCTCTGCCCACTATGTGAAGTGCTGCTTGGGATTTTAGGTTGTTTTCTGCCCATGCATGGATAGGTCTTACTTCTGCCATAATATCAATACTCTTCATGCCCCCTTGTCTGTTTAGAAAGGCCACCATGTTGTGATTGTCTGAGAAGATCTTTAAATGTTTGTTCCACTTGCTGTTCATTTAAGTTCTATTGCTCGCTCTTCTGCTCTTGCTTCCAAGATGTTTGTATGCAACATATTCTTTTTTAGTGACCATTCCCCCTGTAATACTTCAGTTTGAAGACGAGCTCCCCATCATTTGGAGCTTGAATCTGTGGTCATCACTGTTTAATCAGGCTGTTATTTCAACACCCTTGTGTTTCGTTGTTGGACTTATCCACCACATGATAGACTTCCTGGTCTTGCTCATTATGCTGACCAATTAAGCAGTTCTGACCAAGGACTTTGAAATGCGGTCCCAATGGTCGAGCCATCTTGCTGGAGTCATTTTATCCATGGCGGGACACTTATGGTCAATGAAAACATTCCTGACAGTCTAAGACAGATTCTTATTGATGACTGCAGTTGTTGTTGAAAATGGAAGGTCAACTGCTGTAATTCTGGAGTCTGTCCTATTCATACTCATAGAAATTTTTGTTTTTGAGGGAATTACATGACTCATGACCCAGTTTATTATCCACCCATGTCTTTGTTGCAGGCTGATTACTGTGTCTGTGTTGACTTGGGTGCTGTGTTCTGACGTCCAATGTTGTCTCGGTATGGGAATACTGCAGTCCCCCATTTTTTTTTGGAGAAGCACCATCAATAATACCTTTGTAAGAGTCCTGGGGGCTGTAGACAGGCCAAACTGTAGGCATGCAAACTGGAAATGTTGGCCCAAGCAGAAGATCCTGAGGAAACAGTGATATATTTGAGCAATGGAGATGTACAGATATGCATTTTGTAGATCTATAGTTGTTGGAAAATCCTCTTTCTTGATGGCATTTAAAATTAAGTTGACTGGTTCCATGCAGAAATGTTTTGTGCACAGTGGCCTAGTGGTTAGCACTTCTGCCTCACAGCACTGGGGTCATGAGTTCAATTCCCGACCATGGCCTTTTCTGTGTGGAGTTTGTATGTTCTCCCTGTGTTTGCGTGGGTTTCCTCCGGGTGCTCCGGTTTTCTCCCACACGCCAAAAACATACTGGTAGGTTAATTGGCTGCTATCAAAATTGACCCTAGTCTCTCCCTCTCTGTCTGCCGATCTGTGTGTGTGTGTGTGTGTGTGTGTGTGTGTCTATGTTAGGGAATTTAGACTGTAAGCTCCAATGGGGCAGGGACTGATGTGAATGTGTTCTCTGTACAGCGCTGCGGAATTAGTGGCGCTATATAAATAAATGATGATGATGATGAAAGTGATTTTTTTTCTTAAGCCTAGCACTTCCTGAATGTTTCTAATAATATTATATATATATATATATATATATATATATATATATATATAATCCAGTGCCTTCCTGTGTCATAAAAAGCAAAGTAATTTAATGTATATATTCTAAGGGAGGGCTGTAACTCAGAAAAAAGTACTGTAGTGTAGTATGCCCTTTATAGAGTGACAGACATATCAGGCTCTCAGTATAAAATATGTAATATGAATTATATACAGTAAAAACAATAATAAGGCATACAAATGCCTGTACATTATTAAAGAAAATGCAAGCTTATCAATAAGCTTGCACAATAGTGTGCCAAGGACGATGACAGGAAACCGCTTTCAGGCTTCAAAGCAGTTCTATAGGCAGGCTAATGTAGTCAGATGTTCCAGGTAAGTGCTGTTATGCCTCTTTTGTCGCTATCCAATAACGATTGTCGAATCTCGATTTGTGTTTCCATTGCACAAAGATTTATTATCTAAAAGTAGCAGAATAATTCAAGCGAAATAAAATAAGTACAGCCGTTACTTATCGCAGGCGCCCTGGATCCAGTGAACAGTCATTCAGGTCTAAAGTCTGTGGTCAAAGAAGACTGGTCACTAGATCAAGAGCTCCTGCTTATATGTAGTCGGAAATTCAGTAAAACAATGCAGATGATGTTGCTTGCTTCTATTGGTCCAGGTTTTGGGAAGGTCCAGGATGTTGCTGATCATAGGCCAGTTCAAACCAAAATATCCAAAGGTGGGGGTCATCTCTCCAGGGGATGTGCTCCGACTTTCCCGCCCAGAATCCAGTTTCAACTAATTTATCAGCATTTTATAGTCAGTATCACTTTAAAACATTTATTCCCTAAAATCGCTAACTAGAGTATGCAGTGTGCGATCTCTTCGGCGATAGAACCAGACAACTGCTGATGAATAGGGGATTAAAATGATACCAGACATGACACATTTCCTAGAACCTGAACCTTATGTTTTACTAACATGCATATAACTTAGAATATTAAACATAAATACTACTATATTTTGACATAAATCACTGTGTTGCAACTATAATTAATGTGTACTAATTACAAATGTGTGTGTTTGTGGGAATGTGTATAAAAGTCTAAAAACTGTTATTGCCACGTGTTGCTGCTGGATACGCCCTTCCACGCCGTAGCGTGCTCTACGCATCTTTTCAGACAAAGACAACAGAGTTTGCTCAATATTAATTGAAATGACTTTATCCAATTTGCTGACTTCGATACTTGACGCGTTTCGTCATTGTGACTATCGAAAGGGTTATGTTGAGCATTGAGATAAGGATCCTTATATAGATCCACATAATTATGACAAAAGACAAACTCCAACCAATATATGCAGCCTGTTCCGTGACCGTACTCCACTTCCGCCCTTTGAATCCGCTCACTTCCGTCCCACAGTCTGATGTCACTTTCACCCTTAACAGGCAATAACGGGCATTAGCCCATATGAGTCAAAGAATATTCTACCATAAATCCACAACATAAATGTCAAAATGTCACATATTTGCTGGAACTGAAGCCTACTTGCTGGTATTTGCGCTGCTAAAATAAAAAATCTATTTTCTTTTGGTATGTGGACACTATTCACTTATGATATTGTAATATTTAAAGTTTTATCTACACTATGAGTGGCGCTTCTGTCTTTTAAATATTTTCTAGGATTTGCATCTGCAAATAGGTGCCATTGGATGGGGAACAGCGTACTGTATGTGATTATATCTGTGTGTTCACAATTAAAATTTTGTATTGAGAGTAGAGATGATCACTGACCCCTGTGTTTTGGTTTTGGATCTGGATTACCTTTGTGTTTTGGTTTTGGTTTTGGCAAAACCGCCCTTGCGTGTTTTGGTTTTGTTTTGCAATTTGTTAAAAAAATATTTTTTGGGGGGGCTAAAATAACATAATTTAGGTATTATTTTGTACCTACATTATTATTAACCTCACTAACACTAATTTGCAGTCATTTCCATTTAATTTTGACCATCTTGCAGGTCACAATATGCTTTTTATACACTTTCAGCCAAATACTGCAACGATCTGGCTGGATGGTAAGCGACAGAGCAATGACTCAAACACACGACAGTTCCTACCACATCTCGGAAACATTTTTTATGACCGCTCCACCTGTTTCTTGGATAAGTGAGGTAATTCTATAGCTAATAAATCCCTCCGGGATGTGTGCTTTTATCAGACACCAATCCAGGGTGCCAGACAATGCACTAATAAGAGCGATCGAAATTCATAGCAAATAAGGCAGTTTGGCAGAGCCAAAACTTAGAATTCTAGTGCCTGGGGGTGAGAAAGACAAATGCCGCCCCCCCTAGCCCTCAATTTTAACCAAATTAACCTAAAATATTCCTAAATTGCGCCCCCCTTCAGCGTTACGCCCTGGGTGGTCGCCCCTGTCGCACAGCCCTAGTTACGGCCCTGCAGTTTGGTGTCTATCTGTATATTACACCCTACACTTATAGTTAAATATAAAAAAAACAGCCTGCAAAGGCTGTATGCTTAATAGAAATGCCCAAAGCAGCTTTTCTGTTTGGGTGTATATTATTGGCAAACCTTATTAGTGCAAATTATGAAAAATACAGTTTAATCCCTGCTAGTCCCTCCTTAATTCTACAGCTACACACACCAATCCAGGGTGGCAGGCAACGGTCTAAAAAGAGCTATTGAAATTGATAGCAAAAAAGGCAGTTGGGTGTCTGTCTGTATTTTACACCCTACATTTATAGTTAAATAGAGAAAGAAGCAGCCTGCAAAGACTGTAACATAAATAGAACTGCCCAAAGCAGCTTTTCTCTTTGGGTCTAGATTACACCCTACACTTATAGTGAAATTTACAAAACAGCAGCCTGCAAAGACTGTACGTTAAATAGAAATGCCCCAAGTCCATTTTCTCTTTGGGGTAGATTACACCCTACACTTATAGTGAAAGTTTTAAAAAGATGTTGTCATCATCCTCACCCTCATCAGTGTGTACATCATCATCACAGACTATTAATTCATCTCTGCTGGAATTCGCCATTAGAGAAGTGTCAGTACTTGGATGAATTTGCCGGTAAAGGCCTTTCTCGTGGAAGATGTAGTTCATTTTGATGAACATCATCTTTTCCACATTTTTCGGAAGTAACCTCCTACGTCGATCACTGACAAGGTTCCAGGCTGTGCTGAATAATCATTCTGAGTACACACTGGAGGGTGGGCAGCTTAGGTATTGCAAAGCAAGTTTGTACATTGCTTTCCAAATGGCTTGTTTTTCTTCCCAGTATGGAAAGGGACTGTCTGACATTTCCATATCAATTAACTCTTGAAAATAATCCTCCACCATCCTTTGCATGTTAATAGTAGGATTGGTTGGAGTTATGGACAAGGTCACACATTTTTCTGTAAAATCTTTCAAACCAGCCCAGATGTCAAACTGTTGTGGTCTGCCACCTGCGTCATCCCTGCTCCTGTTTGGAAAGTGCAATTTGGTGCCAGAACCTCACGTGCCAAAACTGCTGCCACTGGTGCCACACTGCTGCCACTGGTGCAGGACTTACACAAACAACCACATCCTCATCAACATCCTCAGCGCCCTCGTTGGCTACACAAATCTCCCCCTCATCCTCTTCTAATTCCAAAATGTCATCCTCACTTGGTGTATCACTGGCTACACTGGGGCTGTTCAGGCACACATCAGCAGAGATGCCAAAAGGGCCCTTCTTTATGAGTACACTATCAGAATGGTCACGATTACACATACCACTCGTGGATGGACTCTCCTCAGGGATTGGTGTAATTTCTGATTCTGAGCATACATTTTCCTCTAATGCCTTACTGTTTTCTTGCAGCTCAGCTTTCACACGCAACAGTAGTTGTGCACCACTTTTGGACTCCAAATTACTTGGTCTTGCTTGGTCACGAGTGACCTTACCACAAGAAGGCTCCATAACATTTTTAGATCTTGCACTAATAGAGAAAGGCGCAGGCCTCATTCTTTCTTTGCCACTGCGTGTATAGAATGGCATGTTGGCAATTTTGTTTTTCACGGCAGTTAACTTGTCATCAGTTACACCTCCTTTTCTCTTCAACACGGTAATATAATTTTTAGGTGTGTTTTTTTTCCCTGACTTAAAAAGACTGTACTTTTACATAAGCTTTACCAGATGACGTACATGGAAGACTACCATCAGGACTGGTGCCAGCAGCTGCTTGCTGATCCTGCTCATATGTGGACTGCAGTGAATCCATTTTAATGACACCCCAAACACTTGTAGTGCAAATTCAGAAATATATACTGCTGGTATATAATAATTTCAACACCAGAAAATAGATTTTTGGGCAATGGGGAAAATGTCACACCCCAAGCACTTGTAGGGGCATATTCAATTGTTAACGAGACGGGTGTAAATCTCGCGCTTGAAAAAAAAAACAAACCTGCGCTCGTTTTTTCCTGTTCGAGCGCTCGTTTTAAAAAAAAAACCGCTCAATTCAATTGTTAACATTGCATCCACCCCCTTGCGCTCTATTATTGGTCCTAGTGAGTTTGAAATGAGGAGTGGTTAAGGCAGTCGTTATAGTATAAAAAATTAATGCAATCAAGAAGAGCCCCAGCACTGCAAAGGAGATTGGGCCCCTACACTGCAATCAAGAAGGACCCCAGCACTGCAAAGGAGATTGGGCCCCCACACTGCAATCAAGAAGGGCCCCAGCACTGCAAGCAACACTGCCCCGCCCTGGACAGCAGATTAAAAGATTTTACAAGGAGGTAAATTTTTGGGCATTTACAAACATTTCTTGAACACTGGCCAAGCATGAACATTTGTAAGGTACAAATATTTGTGGGACAGTGGGCAAGCCGGACATTTCTTTGAAGGTACAAATATTTGTTGGGACTTTGCGTAAATGAGTGTGTGTAGGTAAAGCATCATAAAACTGAGGATTTCGTCAATGGTGAGTAATTTTTTTTTCTTTTTATAAAAATCTATGGTGTACATGAGGGTGTTTACTATATTTCTTGGGGTTTTATTATTTTTAATAAAGATTTGTGGTTGGATGAGGGTGTTGTGCTTTTATTTAACATTTTGCTTTGTGGAACTACAGATCACAGCCAGCCATGGGTGTAAGAGCATGTTGGCACTTGTGGTTCTACAAGTGCAAACATGCCCTGGGTGCCAATGGTACGCTGGTGCTTGTAGTTTTTTTTTTTCATACAAAAACCCCATATATTACCCTACTACCCACAGCCATGGGGTAGTAGGAAGAGCCCTAGTGCTATCGGCACTGGGCTGGGTGTCCCTAAGGGGGTGGCCCGCTTACATTTTTCAGCGGACCACACTCCCTAGGGAATCCAGGCCAGCGCTGAACAGTCTGTGGGTGTTTAGTCATTATGGCCGTGGGACCCAAACTGCGTTTCCCCCCCCCCCCCCCTCTTATAGTGCCTATCACCCCGGCTGGTTTGCCTAGTGCTGGTTAAATTAAAATAGGGGGAACCCTACTCAAAAATTTTCAAAGATTTTAACACACACAGCAATAGCCTGCCAGCACTAGGCTTAAGACTAAATAGAGTGGGGAGCAAACGATTTTGGTTTTAAAAAATAAATAAATAACATGCTACTTTTCACCATTTTGAGAGCTAACTGAGGTCAGGCACAACCACCCCCCCTCCTTAAAAAAAAAAAAAAAGAAGTTTAAATACATGCACCACTAATGGATTTTTTTAAAGGGGGAACTTTCAAAAAATTATTAATTATTACACTTTTATTTTTTTTAACAAATAGTACTTTTCAGTATTTAGGTTATTTTTATGAACTTTTACACCTATTTTTTCAGTTTAATGTATATTTTTCTTAACTTAATAAAAAAAAATTTTTATTTGAGCAGACCAAGGAGGTGCGAGATGAAACAGCAGATTTGCCTGTTTCACCCACAGCGTTAAAAAACAATTAAATAGCTTTATCCGCTGAGGGTTCGCATCCAGCCTATACTTTAACATTGACAAACGGTTGGAGCACGATAAGACCGTTTCGGTAAAAAAAAAAAAAGATTAGAATTGCGGGAGAAGTTTCCGCGCTCGAAAATAAGAAAAAAAAAAAGACTTAACTCGCTCGAAATTACAAACTCGCTAACAATTGAATACCCCCCGTAATGCAAAATCAGAAATATATAGTGCTGGTATATAATTATTTCAGCACCAGAAAATAGCTTTTTACTACAGGGGAATATGTGACACCCAACACTTGTAGTGCACATTCAGAAATAAATTGTGCTGGTATAGTACAATTTCTGCAGACAGAAAATAGTTTCTTTAGGAGGGAATATGACACCCCAAACAGTTTGTAACGTTTGCAAAAATGCCTCCTCTCTTCCTGCTCTAATAACTGCTCTCTTCCTGCTGTAATAAGTGCTGTAATAACTGTTCTCTCCCTGCTCTAATCCTGCGACCTAACCCTTCTCTCTCCCTCTGTCAAACGGCAATGGATTGCTGTGGAGGCGGATATTTATGCATTTGAAACATCGCGAGAACCGAGATCCGACGACGTCACAATGCCATTTTGCCTCGTTTTCAATTCCGAATAGGCGGGAGAGTACCGAGCCTGCTCGGCTAGGTTCTCGGATACCTGAAGTTCAGGCGGGTTCGGTTCTCGGGGAACCGAGCCCGCCCATCTCTAATTGAGAGTCACTAAGTGCCTTGGGCCTATTCACTTTTTTTTTACGTCTCTTTATCAAATAGTTTACATTTCATTGACCTTTTCACCAAGTTGAACTTGAAATGCCTGCAATGTCACTTTTTGGAAATATTGTAATAACTTCAAAAAAGAAGTGAATAGGATAATAAAGAGAAAAGTCTATCCAAAAGAAATATGCATCTAAACCTTGTAATATTAAATAAAATCAAATGTATTATGTGAACTATATAGTGTTGAGAACTGTATTAATATTTCAGTGAGATAAAGAACAAACATAATGCTTCTTCAAATTGCTCATCTATAAAAATGGGGGAACGTAATTCATTTAATAAACTTCCCAACTCCACAATCATAATCCATCTGCAGTAGTAGTTTTGCCATATTGCCTCCCCTTGTGCACAATAAAGCAGCAATTTGTTTTTTTTTTATATTTTTTAAATACAAAATTAAGCATCATTAAGCAGGACCTGATAAATGGTTTCAGTTGCCCTAGGTTAATATACCAGTAGCTACTCCCCACCAATGCTTACGCTCGTATTCAGCAACAGATTTGTAATTATGTGTCTAAATTTACTACAGATTCAATTATTAATTGCTCATGCAAATTGTATTTTCATTTCAAATGCTTGATTTTCTTTACTGCCTTCAATAATATAGAAACATAGATTAATAGTAGGTAATTTAAAATAAATGTAGTCTTCAAACTCACCGTTTCTACAGCACATAGCGGCTACCAGGCTTCAAAACTGCATTGAAGAATTTAAGCTGCATTGTTTTCATTTAAAATCAGGACTAAAATGTTAGAATTCAAAGTACCAGTTCACATCAAGCTCCTTTTTCTTGCTTTACTAATCAAGTTATACGGTTGGCACTGCTCACTTCAGTAACAATTCAACCATGTGAGCAGCACAAATAAGGAGTTAATCACACTCCTAACGTAATAGATATATTCAATTATTATTTGGCGCTCAGACATACAGATTTATTGTAGGAGTTCATATTTATTCAGAGATCCAAACATTCCCTCTGGTTTAACAGAAATTGAAGATAAACCTTGATCCAGTTGTCAGTGCTGCTCGCCGGATGTCTCTGCTGGCCACCTGTTCACTGCTTGTATTCACTAGTTCTGTTCTTACAGCCTGTGTCCGCTGTCTTTCGCACGGTCTCCTCTTAAGGATTTTTCGCTCACACAAGCAGGGACAGGAGAGAAAATTAAGGGGAGAATATCGTGAAGTCTGTAAAAGTATTTTCTTTTATTTCCTGCTTCCAAGTTACACTCACATTAACATAAATTTAAAATAGCATAAAATTGAAGATAGGTTCTTATCGGTATGTCTCTTGATGTTATCAAATGTCTGTCTGTTGTTCTAATGTGTTTTATCTGCTGCCTGGACTTTTTCAAGGAAATGTGATTTCTTTGAATATCAGCTTTGATTACCGATTAAATTAGGTAATTAATTAACCTGGGTTGTGCCGGGCGCTCCGGCTTGTTAATTTACATTAAAAATAATTAAAAAAATGTAACTCTTTTATCTGTTTTGTAATACCAATCTACATACATATTTGTTCAATGCTAACCACATATAGGGGCATATGCAATTGTCGGCGGAAACTCGGAAAATCCCGCGGTCCGCGCCCGATTAGCGTTATTACGGTAAACGTGCACGGAAAAACAGTTAATACAGTAATTTACTCGCTGGATTTAAGCTCGCAGCTCCCTGAGCCGCGAGCTGAAATCCAGCTACATATTACCGTATTAACGGTAATAGTTTTTCCGCGCCGCAAAAAAACAACAATTTAATATGCCCCATAGAGTCATTAAGGAGAGCAAGGCAAAAAAAGGAGTAAATTTGATCCTGAACAAACCATATTATAAGGGGTGCAAGTTAGTTTATTATTTAGAATGTAAGAAAAATACTGGATGCTTTTTCATGTGGCCCACAAATACAACAAAGCTTTATTTCTACACTGAAATGTAAAGTTGATCTAGGACAAGCCCTACCCCAACTATAAATCTGTCTCTACATTTTAAATTTGCCTCCCCCTCCAATGCAACATGGTTTTGCCCAGGTGCAAAGTTACTCCTTTTTTTTGCTTTGCTCTCCTTAATGACTCAGGCCCATAGTCTTAGCAGCGTTGCTGATCTGGACAAAAATTGCAGCATCAGGAAATGCTCTATACTTATTTATATATGATTGTTAAACTTGAAGCTGGTCAGCAGTACGATTAGGATTATGTATTCTTAATAGTGTGTTTCATTTAATCCTGTTGTGGGTTGTTTTTCAGCATTTATTCATAATATGTATAAGGATTGTTTCTATGTAACCAAATTAGGCAGTTTCATATGATTTCAATCTCCAAAACAGTGGTTGCATGCTTCTTATAGAATTATTATAATATATAGAATATATAATTCTTATTGCGTTTATGTGTAAATATTAAGTCGCCTATATGGATAAAAATTCAATATGCCGATGACAGTATGTCAGATATCCTTTAATATTATGATAATTCTGCATGTTCATTTAATAAATAGATTACAGCCATTTTTGTACAGATCGGTATCACTGCTAAGATTATACGTGGTTAGCATTGGACACATATGTATGTAGGTTGGTAATACAAAGCAAATAAAGGAGTTACATTTTATGATTATTTGTAATGTTTTTGTTACTATTTACTTCCCATGATTTTATAGTGCACTATTTCAATCCTCAACATCTGCGCTGTATGCAGATTAACAAGCTGGACCTCCCGACACAACACAGGTGAATTAATCACCTAATTAGATGGATATTTAAGGCTGATTTCCAAAGAACTTGCATTCCCTTGAAAAAGCCTGGGCATGAAACGCGTTGGTACAGACAGACAGACATTTGATTAACATTAAGGTATATACCAATAAGAACCTATCTTTATTTTTATGCTGTTTTAAATCTATGTGAAGTGTAAACTGGGAGCAGGGAATAAAAGAAAATACTTCACAGCGTTCTCCCGTTAATTTTCTCTCCATGCTTGTGTGAGTGAAAAATCCGGAAGAGGAGACTGTGAGAAAGAGAGCGGACACAGGCTATAAAAACAGAACCAACGAATACAAGCAGTGAACAGGTGGCCAGCAGAGACATCAGACGAGCTGCACTGATTGCATGGAGATGTTATTGAAGGCTATTAAAACTACTACAGAAGGTTATTGTTTAGATATTACTATTTTACACAACTGGATTAAGATTTATCTTCAATTTTTCTCAAAACAGAAGGACCGTATGGATCATTAGACTGCATTAACAGGAGCTGCTACATCGGCTCACAATTTTATAATATCAATCACACATACATTGTGAAGAGAAATCAACAGAAGTATCTATATACTGTAGAAGCATTGGTTATTCACAATACATATATTAATTGTAAAGCCATGGTCTATTAAACACATTTTACATTTCTTGTATTACTTCAAATTTGGATAGTATGTGTGAGCGCCAAATAATCATTTAATTTTTCTTGCTTTAGAATAGGCAAACTTTTGTATTATATCATCATACTTCAAGCTCTGCATGAAGTTGCATTCAATGAATAGTAGTGCAAGATCGGTGAGCTTTTTTTTTTTATGTAAAGATGACAGCATGTAGTTTTTTTTAACCTCCTTTTAAGCAAAAACAGATCTTTCTAATTAGTGTCTGCCATATGTAAAAAGAGGTGCTACACTATTTCAACATTTGGGAAAATTGATTCTATCTTACATTTTTTTTTAATGATGTCAAGAGTTTTGAGACTTCTGATTTATGTTTAATATTTTTTTGCTGGTCATATTTTTTATCACCTTTCATAGAGGGGCACACTCTTCATGAAATACATAGTCCAAATCCGATTTGTCGTTTTGTAATAGATGACCTGCTCTGGCTCGTCATTTTGCATGCCACTTAACTTCCCTAAAAATCCAAACAGAATAAGTAGTTCTCAATAATGCAATAACATAGAGGGAGCTTTAAATTAAGAAATGCTGTACCTCATCAAGAAGTCTTCAATTATGCAATAACATAGAGGGCGCTTTAGTATTAGTAGTTCTGTATAAATTTCTCTTTTTTTCTCCAAATAACCTTCAGTACATCAATACCACCAAAATATTTCTCCACAATTGACAGCTGACAGCATCTTATGTGCTGTCAGGCTGTCTGCCTGCACAGTGACAGTCAGTGCCGCCCCCATGAGACCAGCGCGGGATCGATCATTCCTAGAGCACCAAACCCACTATATAAAAAAAAGATATATACAACAGTTGGTAAAATTATATAAATTGTGGCTGTGCCGCAAGTCCCTCACCTAGAAGCCTAAGTTTGTGGGGTATGAAATATCTACATTCATAATGTCTACACAGTTAAAATGTTTACATGCATAACGAGTAGACATTCAAATTGTTGATATCTAAAATGTTGACACACTGACATAATGTCTACAGGGTCAGAATGTTGACATTCAAAATGTTGACATAACTAGATGTTAAAAAAAAGCAATAAATGTAAAAAAAAACAGCTTAACCTACTCTGGTTCTAGCGAAATTGGGGTGACAAAAAGAGCGGGGGCCCCCTGAATTTACTGGGCTTTGCCAGCCTGGGTTGGTGGCACAGGCCGGTCAGCTAGGGATGGATATCCTAGAGAGACTGGGTCTGCAAATAAAAACTGCAATACTAGTTTTGGTAAAGCTGTTTCTGGTTACACTTAGGTTTTCTATTTTCACATTTATTGCAGGGTATTTATTACATTTATTTACATTTATGTTTTTTTACATTAATGTCAGCATTTTCAATGTCAACATTACAACCCTGTAGGCATTATGAGTGTGTCAAATGTGTCAATATTTTATGTCAACATTTTAACTGGACATTGAACAAGTCAACATTCCGTTTATGGTGTAGACATTTTGAATGTTGACATTTTGACTGTTGGCATTTCGACTTCATCTCATTTAAGCGTGCATCTGATGTAATTTTTTCTTACCTGTCCTTCAACAAATCACTGTTTCCTTTTCAAAATCTCTCTGAGGGTGCAATGGTAGTCCATGACACTGCAGAATTATAAATTATCAATAGCAGGCTGAAGAAATAAAACAAGGAAAAATACTCTAATAATATAGTGCTCTCCTAAGTCAAGATGCTATTTTGAAAAATATGATGAAATGATCTTGTTTCCTTCCACGCTCCAAAAACACAATAGTAGGTTATTTGTCTGCTATTAAATTGACCTTAGTTTCTCTCTGTCTGTGTGTGTGTTAGGTAATATAGATTATAAGCTCCATTGGGGTAGGAACTGATGTGAGTGAATTCTCTGTACAGTGCTGCGGAATTAGTGGTGCTATATAAATAACTGATGATGATAATGATGAAAGATGAATGCAGTTGAATGAAGGATAAATCTGCTTTATTGGCACAAGAAGGGTAAACATGATGCAGTCTCTGTCACATCTTAGGTCCTGTTTGCCACAAGTGTGTATGTTTTGTTATTTCACTGCTAACAGTTGCATCTTTTAAATCACACTTTTTAAGTAATGTGAAACATGCATTTTATGTTGTCCATGCAAACATGTTTTTCTTTTATTTCAGGGACAAGTCAAAAAAGATTGCAGAACAGACTGCAGCCATTGTTTGTCTCCGTACGCTAGGGCTTCCTGAGGGAAAGATTGGTGAGGGAGAAAATGACCTTGTTCGAAAACGAAAGAGAGAAGTCCAGAGTGGTGGTATAGAGAGCCCACCGCAAGAATCACTGACTAAAAAAATACACCAAAATGATAAGCACTTTGACAACTTAAAAGATTTACAACAGCTTTGACACAACCATATGAATGTGACTCCTCACAAACTTTTTTTTTTAACCTTCTTGTTTTATTATATTTCATCTAAATACAATAAACAATAAAAAGAAAATTAAATCAGTCTTGACCGAGTGTAAAGCTAGCCATTTCTGTTTTTTCTCAAGCTAGTATTTTAGATATAAAGGGCTGGAAATCATTTCCTTTCCACTTCAGGTTGATTAGAACAATGAAATAATCTGTCCCAAATATTCATCAACATTTATTTATATAGCACCATCAGATTCCCTAGCACTTTACAATTGGGAACAAACAGTAATTGCACTATGTTGATAACTAAAACAATTGTTAAAGCCACACTTGGGTAACTCCTTGACACACCATGACTTGCTTGTCTAACGGTTCCTTCCATGTTGCTGTTAATTAATCAACTTTGCCTTTTACTGATCATGGTGTTGTTACGGTTCTGATGCCTTAGTCAGTATTTGCACAGGCTTACCTAGGGATCGGAGTCTAACGGCCTTCACCAAGAACCACCGCAATGTAGGGTGGACTTTGCTGCCGAAGAACCGCAGGTCGCAGCCCCCAGGTTAGCCTACTGACGTAAGGGAGAAGGCTCTAAGTGATGGGTAGTCAAACAGGCAATATGACAAGGTGATGCAAATACAGGCACTAACCGTGAATTCCAGGGTTTGGAGCAGTAACCGGTTAGATGCACGGAGTCAGTTGTGTGCGTAGCAGGAGATGGATCCAGAGGAGTAGAAACACAGCCGGGTCGGTACACAGGAGGTCATCAGGTATACGGTGCCAGAGGGAAATCCAGAGAGTTGTCAGTAACACAGCTGGGTCGGTTTACGGATTAGTCAGGCCAATTCGCGGTGCCAGGGATAAAGCCAAAGAGTAGTCAGGTCACAGCCAGGTTGGTACACAGGAGTAAAAGGAATATGGGAGTACACAGGGAGCAGGATCACAGGAGTCAGGTACACAGGAACAGGAAACACATTGCTCTGACACAGGTAGTGTGTCAGAGCAGAGTATAGAGATTTGAATTCCCTGCCCAGGAGTCACATGACTTGACGCTGGGAGAACCCGGAAGTGCGGGGGCGCCATCGGGAGACAGCGCTGAATCGCCAGAGCGGACACAGCTGCCAGACAACGCTGACAGCAGAGCGGGGACAAGGTAAGATCATAACAGTACCCCCCCTTCAGGGGCGGCCTCCAGACAACCTATAAGGCTTTTGAGGGAACTTGCTATGGAATCTCTTCAACAAACTTGGAGCATAAAGATCTCATGCAGGAATCCAAGAACGCTCTTCAGGACCGTAGCCTTTCCAATCAACCAGGAACTGTAAGGAACCTCTGGAAATCCGAGAATTTAGAATCTCCTTAACCTCAAATTCCTGATCTAGCGCAGAAATAGCAGCAGGAGGTTTTTTGGAAGAGAAAAACTTGTTAATAACAAGTGGCTTGAGAAGGGAAATGTGAAACACATTGGGAATCCTCAAGGTAGGAGGTAACTTTAATCTAAAGGCCACCGGATTAACGACCTCTATGATCTTGAAGGGGCCAAATAAATGGGGGAGCGAATTTCCTAGAGGGAACCAGCAAGCGAAGATTCTTCGTAAACAACCATACTTTGTCACCAGGAGCAAGTAATGGAGATGGTCTTCTTTTGTCAAATGCTTTTTTACTGATGGCAGATGTGTGAAGCAATTTGCGTTCAATAAGATCCCACCTAGCCGAGAAGTCCGATAGAAGGGAATCAACTGCAGGAACTCCAGAAGCGGGTAGATCCTTGAAGGGTGGAACTTTAGGATGAAATCCCTGAAGAGCAAAAAAGGGAGAAGTGGAGGTAGAATCATGCGAATTATTATTGTGAGTGAATTCTGCCCAAGGTAATAAATCGACCCAATCATCATGTTTAGCTGAAATGAAACATCTGAGAAATTTCTCCAATTCTTGATTCGTCCTTTCAGTGAGACCATTACTTTGAGGATGATATGCAGAAGAGAAATTCAACTTAATTCCACAGAGACGAGAAAAAGCCCTCCAAAATCTTGCCACGAACTGAGTTCCCCGATTAGAAACGATAATATCTGGACAGCCATGTAGGCAGAAAATCTCTTTGATGAAGAGTTGAGCCAGAACAGGAGCAGAAGGGAGACCTTTTAATGCCACAAAATGAGCGGCCCGGGAAAGGCGATCAGTGACCACCCATACTACTGAGAAACCTCTGGAGGAGGGTAAATCTGTGATAAAATCCATGGAAAGATGACTCCAAGGTCGATCTGGAATCGGTAGAGGTTGCAGCAGACCGTATGGAGCTTGACGAGGAACTTTGTTCTGAGCACAAGTGGGACATGCCGTCACAAACTGTCGAACGTCCGAGTGGATAGATGGCCACCAATAACCACGGGAGATAAATTCCAAGGTTTTCTTTATACCGGCATGACCAGAAAAACGAGAGGCATGAGCCCATTTAAGGAGTTTTGATTGAAGATGTGGAGGAACCAAAGTTTTCCCGTGAGGAATAATAAAGTGAGTGGGAGTAGTAGCCAGAATACATTCTGGATCTAGGATGGGTCTAGAACCCTCTTCTTCTGTATCCATGGAGTCGAAGGAACGACAGAGAGTGTCTGCCTTCTTGTTCTTGGACCCTGGTCTGAAGGTAATGATCATATCAAAGCGGGAGAAAAATAGGGACCATCTGGCCTGACGAGGATTGAGCCAAGATGCAGTTTGTAAATACAGCAAGTTCTTGTGATCTGTAAAAATAGTAACATGAAATCTGGCTCCTTCCAAATGATGTCTCCAAGCTTCCAAGGCCAATTTGATAGCGAGGAGTTCTCTATCTCCAATGCCATAGTTTTTTTTGGTAGCCGAAAATTTACGAGAAAAGCCACAGGGAGAAAATTTTCCAGTAGAATTTTTCTGAGACAAGATGGATCCCACTCCAGTAGAGGATGCATCTACCTCGAGGAAAAAAGGGAAAGAAGGATCAGGTTGCTGAAGAATAGGAGCCGAGATGAAGGCTTCCTTAAGGTACTTGAAGGCTTCCACGGCCTCCGGTGGCCAAGTTTTAGCATTGGCGGACTTCTTGGTCAAGGAGGTGATGGGTGCAATCACGGAAGAAAACACTTTGATAAAGTGGCGGTAATAATTCGAAAATCCAACGAAACGCTGGATGGCCTTGAGTCCTACCGGTTGGGGCCATTCAGAAATTGCCTTTAACTTCTCAGGGTCCATACGTAATCCGGAGCCAGAAACCACGTGACCAAGAAAAGGAAGATGCGTTTTTTCAAAGACACACTTGTCCAAATTACAATATAGATGATGTGAGCGAAGGCGTTGAAGAACTAAGGAGACATGATGGCGATGAGTAACCATATCAGGAGAAAAAATCAGGATATCATCCAGATAAATCATAATAAATCGATACAGGAAGTCTTGAAAAAATCTCGTTAATGAAATTTTGGAAAACAGCAGAGGCGTTGCAAAGTCCAAATGGCATAACCAGGTACTCAAAATGCCCATTGTGCGTATTGAACGCTGTTTTCCATTCATCCCCCTGTTTGATACGGATTAGGTTGTCGGCCCCTTTCAAATCAAGTTTAGAAAATATAGATGCTCCCTTGACCCTATCGAAGAGTTCAGAGATCAATGGCAAGGGGTACCTGTTCTTCTTAGTCATGGCGTTGAGACCACGGTAGTCTATACAAGGACGCAATCCACCATTCTTTTTTACAAAAAAGAAACCGGCTCCTGCTGGTGACGAGGATTTTCGGATAAAACCCCTGTTCAAATTCTCCTTGATATATAGGGACATAGCATCAGATCCGGGTAAAGACAATGGAAATACACGTCCTCTGGGTGGTATCTTGTCAGGCAACAATTCAATGGCGCAATCCCAAGGTCTGTGTGGGGGTAACTTGGAAGCCTCCTTTTCACAAAAGACGTCAGAAAATGAATGATATTGAGGAGGAATACCGGAGGATGTGGAAGGACCGGCCATAGCGGGTCTATGAATCTTGGGAAGACATCTGGAATGACATCCTGGACCCCATGCAAGAACTTCAGGCTTCTGCCAATCTAGAGTGGGGGAGTGAAGTCTGAGCCAAGGTAGGCCTAGAATCACAGGGTTGATGGCCTTCGGGATGACTAGAAAGGAGATTTCTTCAGTGTGTAAGGCTCCGATGCGTAGAGAAAGGTTGACAGTTCTGTTCTTAATGGATCCTCCAATAATACGGCTGCTGTCTATAGCTATAATAGCGACAGGTGGATCCAATGGTTGCATGGGTAACGACAACCTCTCTACGATGTCAGCTCGAAGAAAGTTCCCCGCTGCACCGGAGTCAATAAGTGCTGGAAAAGACAGTTGTTTATCAATATATCGCAGAAGTACTTGGATAGAAAAACTAGAATCCACAGGAGAGGGAATAGACATACCTAACTTAGCCTCTCCAACGTCAGTTAGGTCCGGTCGTTTAGCGGACGCCTCCCACACTGGCTCAGAACATGACCGGGTTCTCCGCAATAGAGGCACAAACGGTTCTTGAGTCGCCTCTCTCTTTCCTCCTGGGATAAACGTGCCCTTCCTAACTGCATAGGCTCTTCCTCAGGAGTAATTGGACTCTGAAACCGGGGAGCCAAGCGGAATGTGGATCGACGGGAACTTTCTCTTCAGTGAGTTCACGGAACCGGATATCAATCTGGTTACAGAGAGAAATCAATTCGTCCAGAGTAGTGGGTAACTCTCGGGCCGCTAACTCGTCCTTCATACGATCTGACAAGCCTTGCCAAAACGTGGCCACCAAAGCTTCATTGTTCCAACGTAGCTCAGCCGCCATAGTGCGAAATTGGAGAGCGTACTGGCCCAGAGTAAGGGTACCTTGGCGTAGACGGAGGAGTCCTGAAGCGGCACTGGAGACACGTCTGGGTTCATCAAAGATGCGTCTGAAGGTTTCCAGAAAAGTGGCACAATTATGAAGGGTAGGATCATCATGTTCCCAAAGAGGAGAAGCCCAGGCAAGCGCTTGACCAGACAACAAGGAGATTATATAAGCGACTTTAGTTTTCTCTGTAGGAAAGTTACCGGGCTGTAGTTCAAATTGAATAGCACACTGGTTCTAGAACCCTCGGCATTCCTTAGGATCCCCATTGAACTTAGGTGGGTTAGGTATGCAGAGTTGAGAGATGGCTGGAGCAATAGCGGCAGGGCTGCTCTGAGAGGGAGCAAATTGTGGAGCCGGAACAGCCGGAGGAGTAGGGGCTGCCAACTGAACTGCTTGAGCAGAGACCGTACCTTGGAGCGTGTCCAACCTGTTAGACAGAGTCTGCAGAATCTGTAATAACTGTTCTTGATTCTTCCCCTGGTCTTCAACCCGGACAGCTAAGTGATCCAGTAGTTCCCTAGCGGAGGGATTTCCTGACGCTTCCATCAGTTAGATTAGGGGTCAGAGCAAATGGTTACGGTTCTGATTCCTTAGTCAGTATTTGCACAGGCTTACCTAGGGCGCGGAGTCTAACGGCCTTCCGGTCTTCACCAAGAACCACCGCAAGGTGGACTTTGCTGCCGAAGACCCGCAGGTCGCGGCCCACAGTTTGGCCTACTGACGTAAGGGACAAGGCTCTAAGTGATGGGTAGTCAAACAGTCAATATAACAAGGTGATGCAAATACAGGCACTAACCGTGAATTCCAGGGTTTGGAGGTTTGGAGCAGTAACCGGTTAGATGCACGGAGTCAGTTGTGTGCATAGCAGGAGATGGATCCAGAGGAGTAGAAACACAGCCGGGTCGGTACACAGGAGGTCATCAGGTATACGGTGCCAGAGGGAAATCCAGAAAGTTGTCAGTAACAAAGCCGGGTCGGTACATGGGATAGTCAGGCCAATTCGCGGTGCCAGGGATAAAGCCAAAGAGTAGTCAGGTCACAGCCAGGTTGGTACACAGGAGTAAAAGGAATATGGGAGTACACAGGGAGCAGGATCACAGGAGTCAGGTACACAGGAACAGGAAACACATTGCTCTGACACAGGTAGTGTGTCAGAGCAGAGTAGATATAGAGATTTGAATTCCCTGCCCAGGAGTCACATGACTTGACGCTGGGAGAACCCGGAAGTGCGGGGGCGCCATCGGGAGACAGCGCTGAACCGCCAGAGAGGACACAGCTGGCAGACAACGCTGACAGCGGAGCGGGGACAAGGTAAGATCATAACAGGTGTGTCTGGGAGATTCCGAATTGCCGTTTCAAAGTTTCTCTTCAAGTTCAGATGAGGGACTTGCATGCTTCTAAATCCAGTACTAGTATGACATTGAAGCTGGAGTCTGGGTAAGTGTATGAGAAAACACAAGAAATGTTTTACAGTAAAATCTCTTTTGCTTGATGACCAATTTACCACCCTGAGCCGCATCAAATTCCAGTCCACATTTGTGTATTGTTAGGAGACATGGCTCATTGTCAATGGCAGAAATTCACTGATTTATCTCCCCAGATAAATTTAGTATAAGTGCTATTTTAGAAACATTAAAGTAAAATATGATTGGGAATTTTCAATTTGGTCTCTGTCAGGCTTGACCAATAAATGAATGTCCTGTTTAGCTGAGCATAGACAGCTTAAATAATGTGACTACTCCTCTTCCTTTGTGTCGTTTTCCTGTTTTTGCCTAGCCGAGTAGGAAAATGTAATATGTCCATGTAATAGATTACTCTATTTTGATTCTTTTAGTACCCTTATGAAACACCTGCAAGTCACATAGAATTTGTGGAGTTTGTGAGAAGTTATCTAATGAATATTTACAGCCTTTGTGTGTGGATTGTACACCAAACAATTTATAGAGTTAATGTACTGAAAGAAAACAACTTTTATACTAAAGAAAATGCATATGTTTTTCAAAGTGGTAAAACATACCAAGTCAAGTATTGGATTAGATATGGATAATTTACTATGTAGACAACGGAAGAGTGTGTTTAAGAGGAAGATCGGTCCACAAGACAGTGAAGAGGGTGAGATTAAAGTAGAACACAGATCATTTAATCTATCCATAGTAGAAGTACTACTGAAAATTAATAAAATAATGGGAATTCAGGATATGCCAGCTATGTCAACATAAGATGCTTTCATAGAGGAGTGTCACCGTAAACAGAGAATATTTTTTGTACATAACATTATTAAAGATCTTATTAAAAAAAGAATGGGAGACAACAGAAAGATATTAGTTTAACCCTAAAAGGATTGAAAGAATGTAACCTTTTTCACATGATGAAACAGAAAAATGTGGTTTTATTCAGAATTGATGGAGGCTCATTAATGGACTCCATGGATAGTAAGAAGGAGAAGTGTTTTAAGAAATTGCATATTTCAGCAGGAACTGCAGTAAATTCTGGGGTAGTCCCCGCCTACATTTTTAGAGCTTTTAGAATTTGGATGGAAGCTTTGTATAAGAATACCAAAGATGGAAATAATAGAGACTTTCTATTGCAAGCATGGAAACTATAAAGAAGGTTATTGATTATGTATTTGAAGCTTCCATAGATATGGTGACATTGTCGGCAGAAATTATAACTTCATCAGTGACGGCTAGGAGACAATTTTGGCTGCGTCCTTGGGTGCTGATCCTTGATCAAACAATATATTGTGATACTTTCCTTTGAAGGTCTTTTATTGTTTGTAGATAACTTAGATTCAGTGGTCCAAAACTAAAATACAGTTGTCATTGCTTGCCTTTACCACTGTAAAATGTGATGATTCACACACTAGCATGACTATTCTCTGATAACTATTCACATTAACAGTTACAAGCATATTTTTTCAATTCTTATAATTCTCTGCTAAGAACAGCAATTTAGCTAGTAACGTCATCTGGACTACTGCATGGCTTTCCCTACTCTGCAATCAGCCCTTTAATGAAAATGTCAAGCCATACCTATATATTATCCAACACTTTATACACCACTTATTTTCATAAGGGACACTTACCTGTAATAGTTTTCCCTGTAACTTCACCACTATATTGTAAATCCTATTAATTGTTTTTGTCACAGCAAACAAGTATACAGCTTTAACTTATGAAAAACTCACAACAGTATCACTTTTATTAGTCACATGTTTTAGCATATTACACCTCATTCATCTACCAATTTAACAGTTTAAATATATAATAAATACACTGTCAACAATAAACCAACTTAAGGGTTTACTAGTTAAGTATTATTTTACACGTGTTATTATATAAAGGATTGGTTTTATTATATACTAATTAACGGGGACAACACAGTCCTTACCTTTAATCACATAAATGAGGATAGGACACTTAGTCTGTGTATTAATACAGATAACTAGTCATATATTGAATGTTACTGGTAACCATGACAACCAAGCTCATAGCGAAGAAGTATACTATATGAAACATGATGTAGATCACATGACAAGAGGGAACAGCCTAATAGGCTCACATACAAATGATGCCTGTGCTAAGATCAGATATCACGTCACCAAGGGGTGTGTCTTGACGTTTAAATAGCCAATTATGACCGACCATCGGGTTTCCTTGATAAAGCTCATAGCGAAACACGCGTCGGCGTTAGCTGAGCTTACTGTTGTTTGTCTAAGACTCTATATGAATGAGCTGTACTATTAAGAAATGAACCTTGTAGGAGACTAGATAGGACGCTCAGGAGACAACCCATGCTAATAGTTGTAATAGCAATTATCCAGGGGAAAATTATAGATGACCATAAGAGCGGCTATTGATAGTATCATACACCGATCTCAGTATCAAATAGAACTGCTGGGAAAATAAGTATTAGCTACCCTGAGATGCTCTATACACATGAATCGGAGAGAGCCCAAATGTTATGCACTGTAATACCATTCGAGGACAATTATAGCAATGGGCAACAGTTAATACAATTACAATCCTGTGATTTACGGAGCCCTGTAGCACAGTGGTTAACGGTGAACATATGATTGCTACAATATACTAGATAGACTATGTGGGATCGATATAGCCATCTTCTGATGTAGCAGACATAAACTATGAAGGGATGTTAATAAGCTATGTATTGATCGATAATACAAGATAAGTTTAGAATAATAAACATCCAAGTATAACCTTTACTATCCAGTGGATGGCGGAGTCCTAAGGGGAGTGATTATTTATGAACACATGATTGTAATTGAACAATGCAAGATCAACATAAATATAGTGACTAATGTGAGTAAGCACCTCCACCCCTAGATAAAGCTAATAGGACTGAACTTGAGAGGAAACACCTAGCGTAGTATCAATAAACGGATACAGCATGTTTAGCTGTCTATATGGATATATGATACGGATAGATTAACATATGTATGCATTGCACTACACCTACGTCCTGTAATTGTGGTCTCCTAACAGCTCACCTTAAGTGATTATAATAACAGTGAGACAGTTAAGTAGTTATAACTACTTTTTAACAGTATTACAGTTAGGTTCATTAACTTATTCACTCAAACTTTTAATTATTTCGCTATAGATGTTTTAACATATTCGAATAAAGATATATTTTTTAATAGTAATAAATTATCATATTAAGATAACTAAAAGAGTGCCCTCTATACACAATTATTTCCTTTTCTCTGCATATATACCCCCAGGAGGTACTGTGCCTCCTGGACCTATTTGATTCCAGGAGGCTGAATGTTAAATCCCTCCGGTAGCCACTGAAGCTGGCTGCCGGAGGGTGAAGAATCCAGGGCTGCTCTTGCAGCCCCTTCTGGACCACCAGGGACAGGGTAAGTATTTTCTTTATTATACACACATACATTTTACATTTCATACACTTCTAACCCACATTTTTCATTTAATACATATAGTTACGCCGGGAGTTTAAAATACATTTTTACACACTACGGCGCCTAGCCGCCGGGGTTTAACCCTTTTTCTGCTGCAGTGCTCGGTGCTACCCACACAGCGTGGCAGTGCACATTTAAAATACATTTTTTTATTAATTTTTAAAACATTCTTATGAACAACTTTTCATACGGCACCTATCGTCCGTGATTTAACCCCTCCGGCACCGGGTATTAACCCTCTCGGAGCCGGAGTCCATTTCAAGATGGCCCCGCACTCGGTACCCGGCCACGTGGTTCCTTCCTGGGAGCCTCCAGCACCGTCATGTAAAACCTGTGTATTTCTAGCAAAATGAGAACATGAAGTATTAGTTCATATTTTGATCAAAACATTTAAGCCTGTGTGTCAGCGTAAAGAGTACCTCATTTTATTAGGATCCTACACTGACGAATATGCTTCTCACACCATTAAATTGGAGTTTAAATCAGATGCTTTAGCTTCCAGGTATAACCCTGGTGCCAGAAGGGCTTAACATCGATTTTGAATAAGGACATTTTCTCTGAGGGATGTTAGTCAACGCACTAAAACTATCTCCCCCCCCCCCCCCCTTTTTACAGGATATGTTTATTATCAATACTGCATTGTTTCACCATTGATATAGTTTATAGGACTAAGTATGATAGGTATTTGGTCTATATACCCATGACTCATGCCCGATAGTGGTATGTATAAACTTGTTAGAGCAAGCCCATATCCATGGCTTTATTGCTCCCAAAGAGACCAGCTTATTTTGGACTGCTACACAGCGCTCTATCCATCTACTTACTAGAAATGTGTATTTATGGAAAAGGGGCACTATTAGCCCTATACACATCTAGTACAAAACAGAAAATGGAGCGGACTGGTTGCTCAGATCATTATATGTGACAATGGTTATATTCAAACTAGAGCGCTTCATCTATTTACCTTCATCTGTTAAAGTGTGGGGACAATGTGGATCATCGCCCATAGGGCGGACACCTGTCCATCACAAGAGGCGACCAATGGTAAGACAAAGATGAGGAACCTATCAGCAGCAGTCTACCGGAAATGGCGCCTATTTGAATCCCCAACATTGTCCCCACTTCAAGTACGATCCCTGAGGAAGCCAACAGGGCGAAACGCGTTGGTTGTACTCCTGAGACCAACTACACTACAATATGTGACTTTACTTCATGTGTGGATCATATTCCATCACCGCTACAACAACGGGACCCAGCCGCCGCATGCGCTACACAACCCGGAAGCACAGAGGAAATCGCTCGGCAGAAGGACTCTTGGAGTCCCCACGGCAACCAGCCAGATACTATTGCAGTCCACTAGGAACACAGCAACTGATCTGCAGCTGAGCTGCAACCCTAACGGTTGCGATTCCGATGGACAATTCTTTGCCCAGGATTCCGAGCATAGACTTTTAATATCTTCACACTTGTTTTGGACTATCTTAGTATTAGCCTACAAGGATTCACAACATCTGACCATTTATGCATTCTATCTGGAATTGTTTTATCACCGTTTGAGATTGCTGATATCCTTAACCATTTGGTTGATTTGTATGGTATTCACAACCTATGTCTGTTAATCGTTAATTCATGAGTTGCAACTCGCATTTATGTTTATGTTTATATTAATAAATGGTCATTCCATATATTGATGCTTATTAGCCATTACCAGTTACAAGCGCCCAGGGAACCACAAATTGTATTGCCTTACAGGGTTGAGCTACCCTTTATCCTTCCATCTTATCCTTGTCCCCTTTACCTGCTATCCTGTTCCCAATCCCCTTCCCAAGTGGCAGCTACTACACACCACTACATAGGGAGCGCTCATTCTACCCCATGATCATTACTTTGGAAATATTGTGCCTAGGCAGTCCTTTTGTGCTTCTAGGTTGCAAAGGAACAAAATTTAAACCAATTTATCCTCAATAAATTAGTGTGGGCTCGGGTTGGATATGAAATATCAGTGAAAATGTGTACACCATAGTGTCTTAAGTTGTAAGGTTGATGTGTAAAATGTGGACAGAGTTGTAAAGTTGACATAAATCACTAGATTTAAAACGGTAATACATAACAGCATAATTAATCCTAGTGTGCCTGCCTAGGCTGGTATTAGCAAAAACTGGAAGACAAAACGCATGGGGTCCCAACAATTTTAATTCCAACACTAGGCTGTGCCAACCTGGACTGGAGGCAATATAACAGGGATTCCCGCAGCATGGTATCCCCCTGCCACACTGTCAAACCTGCCCCAGGCTGGTCAGCACATGGCTGAATTCCCTAGGGAGATCGGATCCACAAAAAAAATATATATATGAACCCAGCCCGGTGTGTCGACAGCCCTAAGGCTCTTCCCACAATCCTGGAGTAGTAGGTGTGGGATTGCTGGCCCTTGGGTAACCCACTAGTACTTTATTTTTAGGGAGGGACTGATTTAGCATAATCACACCCCTCCTTCATTCTGATTGGCTGGCCACGCCCCCTCCCCATTTCGGCATATTGGACGCAATGTAAATATAGGCTTGTGCTGCTGAGAGGGATGGGGAGATTGCCCCAAACCCCCCGCCCCCCCCCCTCCCCAGATCTGCCACTGGCTAGGCCCTGTAGTGCACCAAGCAAAAATGTAAATAAAACAGACACAAGTGTAAAAATGATTTTAATTGAAATAAAAACACTACTACACCACCTTCTTTTGCTCTCTTTATTTCTCGCCTAGATCCAGGGTCTTCATCTGCAATACTTCCAAAATAAAAAAAAACTGATACACGACGTACGGCTAGCTCCTAAGAGCAAATGAGGTCTTACGGCCTAATGGGAGCGCCGGGCCTGCCCACACCCACCACCCAGGAGTGTGGGAAGAGCCTTAGAGCTAGCAGCATGGGGCTAATTAAACCTAGGAGGCGGACTGTGCATTTCTTTTTGTGGACCCAATTTCCCTGACTAGGCTGGGGCTGGTTTGGAATTATGGCAGTGGGACTCCATGCTGCGAGTTTCCATGCTATAGTACCATCAGACCAGGCTGGCAAAGCCTAGTGCTGGTAATAGTAAAATTGGGGGGTCCCCATGCCGTTTAGTTTTTATTTCCACTTCTTTCCATTTATTTTTTTTCTCATGTATTGCCATTTTAAATCTAGTGATTTATGTTGATATTTTGAATGTCAACTTTACAATCCTGTCCACATTTTAGGTATTGACATTTTAACTGTTTCAAACTTATGAACATGTAGACTGTCGACATTATAAGTGGGTCGGCTGTATGACTAGATATTATGGTGTACACATTTTCACTGTCGACATTTCAACTACATTCCGGCGGACTCTCCTTCCAGAATCGGTGGTAGGAGGCAGAATATCAAATTATTGAGATGAATGCTAACTACCCAGGATCAGTAGAGACATTGTAGCCACACAGTATAAACCAGAATTCAGATCGATTCCAAGGATGAAAGTGTTCATAAAGTCCTGTGGGTAAATGTATCAAGGTCTGATTTTTTCAGCAATTTAAAATTGCGGCAAATCGTGGGTAATAACCCGCGATTTTAGTCCCCAAGTCGCCAGATGTATTAAACTGTGATTTTTACTCTGATCTTAAAAATCGCTGGTCATTTCTGCCGATTTGCTGCAATGTCACTCCCGTGTTTAGCTAACTCTCCTGTGTGTCCTAGCAGCGTGATTAGTAAACACGTCACTGTTACACTGTCCCTGTCTATACAGCCGGAGGTCCAGACAGCTGTCAAAAGTTTAAAAGTAAATAAAAGTTAAAAAAAAGTGTGGGGTCCCCCCCATCCGACCACTATTTACCCTTGTGCTGGCAGCCTACTGCTGGTTACGTGAAAATCGTGGAAAAATTTGTGGGGGGCCCCCCGTTTTTCACATAACCAGCCGGGGTGGGTGGAACTATAGCAGGGGGACACGCGGCAAGGGTTCCCCTGCCATAATGACACACCAACCCCAGACTGTTCAGTGCTGGGCTGGATTCCCTAGGGAGTGGGGTCCGCTGAAAAAAAGAGCGGGCCCTCCTCTAGGGACACCCAGTCCAGTGCTGAAAGCACTAGAGTGCTTCCTACACCCCTGGTGTACTACGAAAATTAAGTACAAAAAACAAACGCGCCATTTTGTTTTGTGGAAATACAAACGTGGACTTCTGGAATACAAATTTATGGACTTTACAAGCAAGGACTTTGGAATTACAAATTTATTATGGTTTACAAGCATTTTTGGATTAAAACTGATGCCTGCACAACGGAGAGAGCCAAACTCTGACCCCTGCAGAATCCATAGAGCCATCCTCTGACCGCTCCACATTAACTAGAAACTTCCTCTGGTCACTGAACATTACAGAGAGCCATCCTCTGGTCACTGCACAACACAGAGAGCTCTGGCCCCTGCACAACACTGAGACCCATCCTCTGGCCTCTGCACAACACAGAAAGCCATCCTCTGGCCCCTGCACAACACAGAAAACCATCCTCTGGCCACTGCACAACACAGAGAGCCATCCTCTGGCCCCTGCACAACAATATAGCCATCATCTGGCCCCTGCACAAAACAGAGCCTTCCTCTGACCCCTCCACATTACATAGAGCCATCCTCTGACCCTGTACAACACAGAAGCATCCTCTGACCCATGCACAATACATGGAGCCATCCTCTGACCCCTGCACAATACATAAAGCCTTCTTCTGACCCCTGCACAACACAGAGAGCCATCCTCTGACCACTGCACAACACATAGAGCCTTCCTCTGACCACTGCACAACACATAGAGCCATCCTCTGTTCCCTGCACAACACAGAGCCATCCACTGATGCCTACACAACAGAGAGTGCCATCCACTGGTCCCTGTTCAACACAGAGAGCCATCCACTGATGCCTGCACAACAGAGAGAGCCATCCTCTGACCCCTGCACAATACATGGAGCCATCCTCTGACCCCTGCACAATACATGGAGCCATCCTCCGACCCCTGCACAATACATAGAGCCATCCTCTGACCCTGTACAACACAGAGCCATCCTCTGACCCATGCCCAATACATGGAGCCATCCTCTGAACCCTGCACAATACATAAAGCCTTCTTCTGACCCCTGCACAACACAGAGAGCCATCTTCTGACACCTGCACAATACATATAGTCATCCTTTGACACCTGTATAATACATAGAGCCATCCTCTGACCCCTGCACAACACAGAGAGCCATCCTCTGAGCCCTGCACAACAGAGAGCCATCCTCTGACACCTGCACAATATATAGAGCCATCCTCTGACCGCTCCACATTACACAGAGCCATCCTCTGACCCCTGCACAATACATGGAGCCATCCTCTGACCCTGTACAACACACATGACCCTGTACAACACACATGCACAATACATGGAGCCATCCTCTGAACCCTGCACAATACATAAAGCCTTCTTCTGACCCCTGCACAGTACAGAGCCTTCCTCTGACCCCTGCACAACACAGAGAGCCATCATCTGTTCCCTGCACAACACAGAGCCATCCACTGATGCCTGCACAACAGAGAGAGCCATCCACTGATGCCTGCACAACAGAGAGAGCCATCCACTGGTCCCTGTTCAACACAGAGAGCCATCCTCTGGCCCCTGCACAACACAGAGAGCCATCCTCTGGCCCCTGCACAACACAGAGAGCCATCCTCTGGCCCCTGCACAACACAGAGAGCCATCCTCTGGCCCCTGCACAACACAGAGAGCCATACTCTGACCCCAGCACAACACAGAGAGCCATCCTCTGACTGCTGCACAACAGAGAGCCATCCTCTGGCCCGTGCACAATAAATAGAGCCTTCCTCTGACCGCTACAAATTACGTAGAGCCTTCATCTGACCCCTGCACAATACAGAGTGCAATCCGCTAGTCCCTGCACAACACAGAGTGCCATCCACTCATACCTGCACAACAGAGAGAGCCATCCTCTGACCTGTGCACAATACATAGTTCCATCCTCTGACTGCTCCACATTACATAGAGCCATGCTCTGACCCCTGCACAATACATAGAGCCATCCTCTGACTCTGTACAACACAGAGCCATCCTTTGGCCCCTGCACATTACATTGAGCCATCCTCTGATCCCTCCACATTACAAAGTGCCTTCCTCTGACCCCGGCACAACACAGAGAGCCATCCTCTGACCCCTGCACAATACATAAAGCCTTCTTCTGACCCCTGTACAGCACAGAGAGCCTTCCTCTGACCCCTGCACAACACAGGGAGCCATCCTCTGACCCCTGCACAACACCGAGAGCCATCCTCTGAACCTTGCACAACACCGAGAGCCATCCTCTGAACCCTGAACAACACAGAGAGCCATCCTCTGACCCCAGCACAATACATAGAGCCATCCTCTGACCCCTTCACAGTACATAGAGCCATCCTCTGACCCTGTACAACACAAAGCCATCCTCTGACCCATGCACAACACAGAGAGCCAACTTCTGACCCCTGCACATTACATGAAGCATTCTTCTGACCCCTCCACATTACATTGAGCCATCCTCTGACTCCTCCACATTACAAAGAGCTTTCCTCTGACCCCTGCACAACACAGAGAGCCATCCTCTGACCCATGCACAATACATAGAGCCATCCTCTGACCGCTCCACATTACATAGAGCCTTCCCCTGACCCCTTCACAGTACATAGAGCCATCCTCTGACCCTGTACAACACAGAGAGACATCCTCTGAACCCTGCACAACACAGAGAGCCATCCTCTGAACCCTGCACAACACTGAGAGCCATCCACTGAACCCTGCACAATACAGAGAGCCATCCTCTGGCCCCTGCACAACACAGAGAGCCATCCTCTGACCCCTGCACAACACAGAGAGCCATCCTCTGACTGCTGCACAACAGAGAGCTACCCTCTGGCACCTGCACAATACATAGAGCCTTCCTCTGACCGCTACACAATACATAAAGCCATCCTCTGACCCCTGCACAACACAGAGAGCCATCCTCTGACCCCTGCACAACAGAGAGCCATACTCTGGCCTCTCCACAACACAGAGAGCTATCCTCTGGCCCCTGCACAACACAGAGCCATCCTCTGACCCTGTTAAATACAGAGCCATCCTCTGACCCATGCACAATACATGGAGCCATCCTCTGACCCCTGCACAATACATGGAGCCATCTTCTGACCCTCTACAACACAGAGCAATCCTCTGGCCCCTGCACAACACAGAGAGCCATCCTCTGACCATTGCACAATACATATAGCCTTCCGCTGACCCCTGCACCACACAGAGAGCCATCCTCTGTTCCCTGCACAACACAGAGCCATCCACTGATGCCTGCACAACGGAGAGAGCGAAACTCTGACCCCTGCACAATCCATAGAGCCATCCTCTGACCGCTCCACATTAAGTAGAAACTTCCTCTGGTCACTGAACATTACAGAGAGCCATCCTCTGGTCACTGCACAACACAGAGAGCCATCCTCTGGCCCCTGCACAACACAGAAAACCATCCTCTGGCCACTGCACAACACAGAGAGCCATCCTCTGGCCCCTGCACAACAATATAGCCATCATCTGGCCCCTGCACAACACAGAGCCTTCCTCTGACCCCTCCACATTACATAGAGCCTTCCTCTGACCCCTCCACATTACACAGAGCCATCCTCTGACCCATGCACAATACATGGAGCCATCCTCTGACCCCTGCACAATACATAAAGTCTTCTTCTGACCTCTGCACAGCACATAGAGCTATCCTCTGACCCCTGCACAACAGAGAGAGCCATCCACTGGTCCCTGTTCGACACAGAGAGCCATCCACTGATGCCTGCACAACAGAAAGAGCCATCCTCTGAACCCTGCACAACACAGAGAGCCATTCTCTGAACCCTGCACAACACTGAGAGCCATTCACTGACCCCTGCACAATACATAAAGCCATCCTCTGACCCTCTACAACACAGAGCCATCCTCTGACCTCTGCACAATACATATAGCCATCCTTTGACCCCTGTACAATACATAGAGCCATCCTCTGACCCCTGCACAACACAGAGAGCCATCCTCTTACCCCTGCACAACAGAGAGCCATCCTCTGACCCCTGCACAACAGAGAGCCATCCTCTGACCCCTGCACAATATATAGAGCCATCCTCTGACCCCTGCACAATACATAGAGCCATCCTCTGACCCTGTACAACACAGAGCCATCCTCTGACCCATGCACAATACATGGAGCCATCCTCTGAACCCTGCACAATACATAAAGCCTTCTTCTGACCGCTGCACAACACAGAGAGCCATCTTCTGACCCCTGCACAACATATAAAGCCTTCCTCTGACCCCTGCACAACACAGAGAGCCATCCTGTGTTCCCTGCACAACACAGAGCCATCCACTGATGCCTGCACAACAGAGAGAGCCATCCACTGGTCCCTGTTCAACACAGAGAGCCATCCACTGATGCCTGCACAACAGAGAGAGCCATCCTCTGACCCCTGCATAATACATTGAGCCATCCTCTGACCCCTCCACATTACAAAGAGCCTTCCTCTGACCCCAGCACAACACAGAGAGCCATCTTCTGATCGCTCCACATTACATAGAAACTTCCTCTGTTCCCTGCACAATACATAGAGCCATCCTCTGGTCCCTGCACAACACAGAGAGCCATCCTTTGGCCCCTGCACAACACAGAGAGCCTTCCTCTGACCACTGCACAACACAGAGAGCCATCCTCTGTTCCATGCATAACACAGAGCCATCCACTGATGCCTACACAACAGAGAGTGCCATCCACTGGTCCCTGTTCAACACAGAGAGCCATCCACTGATGCCTGCACAACAGAGAGAGCCATCCTCTGACCCCTGCATAATACATGGAGCCATCCTCTGACCCCTGCACAATACATGGAGCCATCCTCTGACCCCTGAACAACACAGAGAGCCGTCCTCTGACCCTGTAGAACACAACGCCATCCTCTGACTCATGCACAACACAGAGAGCCAACTTCTGACCCCTGCACATTACATGAAGCCTTCTTCTGACCCCTCCACATTACATTGAACCATCCTCTGACCCCTCCACATTACAAAGAGCCTTCCTCTGACCCCAGCACAACACAGATTGCCATCTTCTGATCGCTCCACATTACATAGAAACTTCCTCTGGTCCCTGCACAATACATAGAGCCATCCTCTGGTCCCTGCACAACACAGAGAGCCATCCTTTGGCCCCTGCACAACACAGAGAGCCATCCTCTGGCCCCTACACAACACAGAGAGCCATCCTCTGGCCCCTGCACAACACAGAGAGCCATCCTCTGGCCCCTGCACAACACAGAGAGCCATACTCTGGCCCCTGCACAACACAGAGCCTTCCTCTGACCCCTGCACAACACAGAGAGCCATCCTCTGGCCCCTGCACAACACAGAGAGCCTTCCTCTGACCCCTGCACCACACAGAGAGCCATCCTCTGACCCCTGCACAACACAGAGAGCCATCCTCTGTTCCCTGCACAACACAGAGCCATCCACTGATGCCTGCACAACGGAGAGAGCCAAACTCTGACCCTTGCACAATCCATAGAGCCATCCTCTCACCGCTCCACATTAACTAGAAACTTCCTCTGGTCACTGAACATTACAGAGAGCCATCCTCTGGTCACTGCACAACACAGAGAGCTCTGGCCCCTGCACAACACTGAGAGCCATCCTCTGGCCTCTGCCCAACACAGAGAGCCATCCTCTGGCCCCTGCACAACACAGAAAACCATCCTCTGGCCACTGCACAACACAGAGAGCCATCCTCTGGCCCCTGCACAACAATATAGCCATCATCTGGCCCCTGCACAACACAGAGCCTTCCTCTGACCCCTCCACATTACATAGAGCCATCCTCTGACCCTGTACAACACAGAAGCATCCTCTGACCCATGCACAATACATGGAGCCATCCTCTGACCCCTGCACAATACATAAAGCCTTCTTCTGACCCCTGCACAACACAGAGAGCCATCCTCTGACCACTGCACAACACATAGAGCCTTCCTCTGACAACTGCACAACACAGAGAGCCATCCTCTGTTCCCTGCATAACACAGAGCCATCCACTGATGCCTACACAACAGAGAGTGCCATCCACTGGTCCCTGTTCAACACAGAGAGCCATCCACTGATGCCTGCACAACAGAGAGAGCCATCCTCTGACCCCTGCACAATACATGGCGCCATCCTCTGACCCCTGCACAATACATGGAGCCATCCTCAGACGCCTGCACAATACATAGAGCCTTGCTATGACCCTCTACAACACAGAGCCATCCTCTGACCTCTGCACAATACATATAGTCATCCTTTGACACCTGTATAATACATAGAGCCATCCTCTGACCCCTGCACAACACAGAGAGCCATCCTCTGACCCCTGCACAACAGAGAGCCATCCTCTGACCCCTGCACAATACATGGAGCCATCCTCTGACCCTGTACAACACACATGACCCTGTACAACACACATGCACAATACATGGAGCCATCCTCTGAACCCTGCACAATACATAAAGCCTTCTTCTGACCCCTGCACAGTACAGAGCCTTCCTCTGACCCCTGCACAACACAGAGAGCCATCATCTGTTCCCTGCACAACACAGAGCCATCCACTGATGCCTGCACAACAGAGAGAACCATCCACTGGTCCCTGTTCAACACAGAGAGCCATCCTCTGGCCCCTGCACAACACAGAGAGCCAATCTCTGGCCCCTGCACAACACAGAGAGCCATCCTCTGGCCCCTGCACAACACAGAGAGCCATCCTCTGACCCCTGCACAACACAGAGAGCCATACTCTGACCCCAGTACAACACAGAGAGCCATCCTCTGACTGCTGCACAACAGAGAGCCATCCTATGGCCCCTGTACAATAAATAGAGCCTTCCTCTGACCGCTACAAATTACGTAGAGCCTTCATCTGACCCCTGCACAATACAGAGTGCAATCCGCTGGTCCCTGCACAACACAGAGTGCCATCCACTGATACCTGCACAACAGAGAGAGCCATCCTCTGACCTGTGCACAATACATAGTTCCATCCTCTGACTGCTCCACATTACATAGAGCCATGCTCTGACCCCTGCACAATACATAGAGCCATCCTCTGACTCTGTACAACACAGAGCCATCCTCTGACCCATGCACAATACATGGAGCCATCCTCTGACCCCTGCACAATACATGGAGACATTCTCTGACCCTCTACAACACAGAGCCATCCTCTGGCCCCTGCACATTACATTGAGCCATCCTCTGATCCCTCCACATTACAAAGTGCCTACCTCTGACCCCGGCACAACACAGAGAGCCATCCTCTGACCCCTGCACAATACATAAAGCCTTCTTCTGACCCCTGCACAGCACAGAGAGCCTTCCTCTGACCCCTGCACAACACAGGGAGCCATCCTCTGACCCCTGCACAACACCGAGAGCCATCCTCTGAACCTTGCACAACACCGAGAGCCATCCTCTGAACCCTGAACAACACAGAGAGCCATCTTCTGACCCCTGCACAATACATAGAGTCATCCTCTGACCGCTCCACATTACATAGAGCCTTCCCCTGACCCCTTCACAGTACATAGAGCCATCCTCTGACCCTGTACAACACAAAGCCATCCTCTGACCCATGCACAACACAGAGAGCCAACTTCTGACCCCTGCACATTACATGAAGCATTCTTCTGACCCCTCCACATTACATTGAGCCATCCTCTGACCCCTCAACATTACAAAGAGCTTTCCTCTGACCCCTGCACAACACAGAGAGCCATCCTCTGACCCATGCACAATACATAAAGCCTTCTTCTGACCCCTGCACAGCACAGAGAGCCTTCCCCTGACCCCTGCACAACACAGAGAGACATCCTCTGAACCCTGCACAACACAGAGAGCCATCCTCTGAATCCTGCACAACACTGAGAGCCATCCACTGAACCCTGCACAATACAGAGAGACATCCTCTGGCCCGTGCACAACACAGAGAGTCATCCTCTGACTCCTGCACAACACAGAGAGCCATCCTCTGACCACTGCACAACACAGAGAGCCATCCTCTGACCCCTGCACAACACAGAGAGCCATCCTCTGACCACTGCACAACACAGAGAGCCATCCTCTGACTGCTGCACAACAGAGAGCTACCCTCTGGCCCCTGCACAATACATAGAGCCTTCCTCTGACCGCTACACAATACATAAAGCCATCCTCTGACCCCTGCACAACACAGAGAGCCATCCTCTGACCCCTGCACAACAGAGAGCCATACTCTGGCCTCTCCACAACACAGAGAGCTATCCTCTGGCCCCTGCACAACACAGAGCCATCCTCTGACCCTGCTCAACACAGAGCCATCCTCTGACCCATGCACAATACATGGAGCCATCCTCTGACCCCTGCACAATACATGGAGCCATCTTCTGACCCTCTACAACACAGAGCCATCCTCTGGCCCCTGCACAACACAGAGAGCCATCCTCTGACCCCTGTACAATACATAAAGCCTTCCTCTGACCCTGTACAACACAGAGCCATCCTCTGACCCATGCACAATACATGGAGCCATCCTCTGAACCCTGCACAATACATAAAGCCTTCTTCTGACCCCTGCACAACACAGAGAGCCATCTTCTGACCCCTGCACAACACATAAAGCCTTCCTCTGACCCCTGCACAACACAGAGAGCCATCCTCTGACCACTGCACAATACATATAGCCTTCCGCTGACCCCTGCACCACACAGAGAGCCATCCTCTGACCACTGCACAACACAGAGAGCCATCCTCTGTTCCCTGCACAACACAGAGCCATCCACTGATGCCTGCACAACGGAGAAAGCGAAACTCTGACCCCTGCACAATCCATAGAGCCATCCTCTGACCGTTTCACATTAACTAGAAACTTCCTCTGGTCACTGAACGTTATAGAGAGCCATCCTCTGGTCACTGTACAACACAGAGAGCTCTGGCCCCTGCACAACACTGAGAGCCATCCTCTGGCCTATGCACAACACAGAGAGCCATCCTCTGGCCCCTGCACAACACAGAAAACCATCCTCTGGCCACTGCACAACACAGAGAGCCATCCTCTGGCCCCTGCACAACAATATAGCCATCATCTGGCCCTGCACAACACAGAGCCTTCCTCTGACCCCTCCACATTACATAGAGCCTTCCTCTGACCCCTCCACATTACATAGAGCCATCCACTGACCCCTGAACAACAGAGAGAGCCATCCTCTGACCCCTGCACAATACATAAAGTCTTCTTCTGACCTCTGCACAGCACAGAGAGCCATCCTCTGACCCCTGCACAACAGAGAGAGCCATCCACTGGTCCCTGTTCGACACAGAGAGCCATCCACTGATGCCTGCACAACAGAAAGAGCCATCCTCTGAACCCTGCACAACACAGAGAGCCATCCTTTGAACCCTGCACAACACTGAGAGCCATCCACTGACCCCTGCACAATACATAAAGCCATCCTCTGACCCTCTACAACACAGAGCCATCCTCTGACCTCTGCACAATACATATAGCCATCATTTGACCCCTGTACAATACATAGAGCCATCTTCTGACCCCTGCACAACACATAAAGCCTTCCTCTGACCCCTGCACAACACAGAGAGCCATCCTCTGTTCCCTGCACAACACAGAGCCATCCACTGATGCCTGCACAACAGAGAGAGCCATCCACTGGTCCCTGTTCAACACAGAGAGCCATCCACCGATGCCTGCACAACAGAGAGAGCCATCCTCTGACCCCTGCATAATACATGGAGCCATCCTCTGACCCCTGCACAATACATGGAGCCATCCTCTGACCCCTGAACAACACAGAGAGCCGTCCTCTGACCCTGTACAACACAACGCCATCCTCTGACTCATGCACAACACAGAGAGCCAACTTCTGACCCCTGCACATTACATGAAGCCTTCTTCTGACCCCTCCACATTACATTGAGCCATCCTCTGACCCCTCCACATTACAAAGAGCCTTCCTCTGACACCTACACAACACAGAGAGCCATCTTCTGATCGCTCCACATTACATAGAAACTTCCTCTGGTCCCTGCACAATACATAGAGCCATCCTCTGGTCCCTGCACAACACAGAGAGCCATCCTTTGGCCCCTGCACAACACAGAGAGCCATCCTCTGGCCCCTGCACAACACAGAGAGCCATCCTCTGGCCCCTGCACAACACAGAGAGCCATCCTCTGGCCCCTGCACAACACAGAGAGCCATACTCTGGCCCCTGCACAACACAGAGCCTTCCTCTGACCCCTGCACAACACAGAGAGCCATCCTCTGACCACTGCACAACACATATAGCCTTCCGCTTACCCCTGCACCACATAGAGAGCCATCCTCTGACCCCTGCACAACACAGAGCCATCCACTGATGCCTGCACAATGGAGAGAGCAAACTCTGACCCCTGCACAATCCATAGAGCCATCCTCTGACCGCTCCACATTAACTAGAAACTTCCTCTGGTCACTGAACATTACAGAGAGCCATCCTCTGGTCACTGCACAACACATAGAGCTCTGGCCCCTGCACAACACTGAGAGCCATCCTCTGGCCTCTGCACAACACAGAGAGCCATCCTCTGGCCCCTGCACAACACAGAAAACCATCCTCTGGCCACTGCACAACACAGAGAGCCATCCTCTGGCCCCTGCACTACAATATAGCCATCATCTGGCCCCTGCACAACACAGAGCCTTCCTCTGACCCCTCCACATTATATAGAGCCTTCCTCTGACCCCTCCACATTACATAGTGCCATCCACTGACCCCTGCACTACAGAAAGAGCCATCCTCTGACCCCTGCACAATACATAAAGTCTTCTTCTGACCTCTGCACAGCACAGAGAGCCATCCATTGACCCTTGCACAACAGAGAGAGCCATCCACTGGTCCCTGTTCGACACAGAGAGCCATCCACTGATGCCTGCACAACAGAGAGAGCCATCCTCTGAACCCTGCACAACACAGAGAGCCATCCTCTGAACCCTGCACAACACTGATAGCCATCCACTGACCTCTGCACAATACATAAAGCCATCCTCTGACCCTCTACAACACAGAGCCATCCTCTGACCTTTGCACAATACATATAGCCATCCTTTGACCCCTGTACAATACATAGAGCCATCCTCTGACCCCTGCACAACACAGAGAGCCATCCTCTGACCCCTGCACAACAGAGAGCCATCCTCTGACCCCTGCACAATATATAGAGCCATCCTCTGACCAGTCCACATTACATAGAGCTATCCTCTGACCCCTGCACAATACATAGAGCCATCCTCTGACCCTGTACAACACAGAGCCATCCTCTGACCCATGCACAATACATGGAGCCATCCTCACAACCCTGCACAATACATAAAGCCTTCTGACCCCTGCACAACACAGAGAGCCATCCTCTGACCCCTGCACAACACATAAAGCCTTCCTCTGACCCCTGCACAACACAGAGAGCCATCATCTGTTCCCTGCACAACACAGAGCCATCCACTGATGCCTGCACAACAGAGAGAGCCATCCACTGGTCCCTGTTCAACACAGAGAGCCATCCACTGATGCCTGCACAACAGAGAGAGCCATCCTCTGACTTCTGCATAATACATGGAGCCATCCTCTGACCCCTGCACAATAGATGGAGCCATCCTCTGACCCCTGAACAACACAGAGAGCCTTCCTCTGACCCCTCCACATTACATAGAGTCTTCCTCGGACCCCTGCATAACACAGAAAGCCAATTTCTGACTCCTGCACAATACATGAAGCCTTCTTCTGATCCCTCCACATTACATTGAGCCATCCTCTGACCCCCTCCACATTACAAAGAGCCTTCCTTTGACCCCTGCACAACACAGGGAGCCATCCTCTGATCACTCCAAATTACAGAGATCCATCCTCTGGACCCGCACAACACAGGGAGCCATCCTCTGGCCCCTGCACAACACAGAGAGCCATCCTCTGGCCCCAGCACAACACAGAGAGCCATCCTCTGGCCCCAGCACAACACAGAGAGCCATCCTCTGGCCCCTGCACAACACAGAGAGCCATCCTCTGGCCCCTGCACAACACAGAGAGCCATCCTCTGGCCCCTGCACAACACAGGGAGCCATCCTCTGGCCCCTGCACAACACAGGGAGCCATCCTCTGGCCCCTGCACAACACAGAGAGCCATCCTCTGGCCCCTGCACAACACAGAGAGCCATCCTCTGGCCCCTGCACAACACAGAGAGCCATCCTCTGGCCCCTGCACAACACAGAGAGCCATCCTCTGGCCCCTGCACAACACGGAGAGCCATCCTCTGGGCTCTGCACAACACAGAGAGCCATCCTCTGGCCCCTGCACAACACAGAGAGCCATCCTCTGGCCCCTGCACAACACAGAGAGCCATCCTCTGACCCCTCCACATTACATAGAGCCTTCCTCTGACCCCTGCACAACACATAGAGCCATCTTCTGACCCCTGCACAATACATGAAGCCATCCTCTGACCCCTCCACATTACATAGAGCCTTCCTCTGACCCCTGCACAACACAGAGAGCCATCCTCTGACCCCTGCACAACACAGAGAGCCATCCTCTGGCCCCTGCACAACACAGAGAGTCATCTTCTGATCGCTCCACATTACATAGAAACTTCCTCTGGTCCCTGCACAATACATAGAGCCATCCTCTGGTCCCTGCACAACACAGAGAGCCATCCTTTCGCCCCTGCACAACACTTAGAGCCATCCTCTGGCCCCTGCACAACACAGAGAGCCATCCTCTGGCCCCTGCACAACACAGAGAGCCATCCTCTGGCCCCTGCACAACACAGAGAGCCATCCTCTGACCACTGCACAACACAGAGAGCCATCCTCTGGCCCCTGCACAACACAGAGAGCCATCTTCTGATCGCTCCACATTACATAGAAACTTCCTCTGGTCCCTGCACAATACATAGAGCCATCCTCTGGCCCCTGCACAACACAGAGAGCCATCCTCTGGCCCCTGCACAACACAGAGAGCCATCCTCTGACCCCTGCACAACACAGAGAGCCTTTCTCTGACCCCTCCACATTACATAGAGCCTTCCTCGGACCCCTGCACAACACAGAAAGCCATTTTCTGACTCCTGCACAATACATGAAGCCTTCTGATCCCTCCACATTACATTGAGCCATCCTCTGACCCCCTCCTTATTACAGAGATCCATCCTCTGGACCCGCACAACACAGGGAGCCATCCTCTGGCCCCTTCACAACACAGAGAGCCATCCTCTGGCCCCAGCACAACACAGAGAGCCATCCTCTGGCCCCTGCACAACACAGAGAGCCATCCTCTGGCCCCTGCACAACACATAGAGCTCTGGCCCCTGCACAACACTGAGAGCCATCCTCTGGCCTCTGCACAACACAGAGAGCCATCCTCTGGCCCCTGCACAACACAGAAAACCATCCTCTGGCCACTGCACAACACAGAGAGCCATCCTCTGGCCCCTGCACAACAATATAGCCATCATCTGGCCCCTGCACAACACAGAGCCTTCCTCTGACCCCTCCACATTACATAGAGCCTTCCTCTGACCCCTCCACATTACATAGTGCCATCCACTGACCCCTGCACTACAGAGAGAGCCATCCTCTGACCCCTGCACAATACATAAAGTCTTCTTCTGACCTCTGCACAGCACAGAGAGCCATCCTCTAACCCTTGCACAACAGAGAGAGCCATCCACTGGTCCCTGTTCGACACAGAGAGCCATCCACTAATGCCTGCACAACAGAGAGAGCCATTCTCTGAATCCTGCACAACACAGAGCCATCCTCTGAACCCTGCACAACACTGAGAGCCATCCACTGACCTCTGCACAATACATAAAGCTATCCTCTGACCCTCTACAACACAGAGCCATCCTCTGACCTTTGCACAATACATATAGCCATCCTTTGACCCCTGTACAATACATAGAGCCATCCTCTGACCCCTGCACAACACAGAGAGCCATCCTCTGACCCCTGCACAACAGAGAGCCATCCTCTGACCCCTGCACAATATATAGAACCATCCTCTGACCAGTCCACATTACATAGAGCCATCCTCTGACCCCTGCACAATACATAGAGCCATCCTCTGACCCTGTACAACACAGAGCCATCCTCTGACCCATGCACAATACATGGAGCCATCCTAACAACCCTGCACAAAACATAAAGCCTTCTTCTGACCCCTGCACAACACATAAAGCCTTCCTCTGACCCCTGCACAACACAGAGAGCCATCATCTGTTCCCTGCACAACACAGAGCCATCCACTGATGCCTGCACAACAGAGAGAGCCATCCACTGGTCCCTGTTCAACACAGAGAGCCATCCACTGATGCCTGCACAACAGAGAGAGCCATCCTCTGACTTCTGCATAATACATGGAGCCATCCTCTGACCCCTGCACAATACATGGAGCCATCCTCTGAACCCTGAACAACACAGAGAGCCTTCCTCTGACCCCTCCACATTACATAGAGCCTTCCTCGGACCCCTGCATAACACAGAAAGCCAATTTCTGACTCCTGCACAATACATGAAGCCTTCTTCTGATCCCTCCACATTACATTGAGCCATCCTCTGACCCCCTCCACATTACAAAGAGCCTACCTTTGACCCCTGCACAACACAGGGAGCCATCCTCTGATCACTCCAAATTACAGAGATCCATCCTTTGGACCCGCACAACACAGGGAGCCATCCTCTGGCCCCAGCACAACACAGAGAGCCATCCTCTGGCCCCTGCACAACACAGAGAGCCATCCTCTGGCCCCTGCACAACACAGAGAGCCATCCTCTGGCCCCTGCACAACACAGAGAGCCATCTTCTGGCCCCTACACAACACAGAGAGCCATCTTCTGACCCCTGCACAATACATGAAGCCAACCTCTGACCCCTCCACAGTACAAAGAGCCTTCTTCTTACCCCTGCACAACACAGAGAGCCATCCTCTGACCCCTGCACAACACAGAGAGCCATCTTCTGATCGCTCCACATTACATAGAGCCTTCCTCTGACCCCTGCACAACACATAGAGCCATCTTCTGACCCCTGCACAATACATGAAGCCAACCTCTGACCCCTCCACAGTACAAAGAGCCTTCTTCTTACCCCTGCACAACACAGAGAGCCATCCTCTGACCCCTGCACAACACAGAGAGTCATCTTCTGATCGCTCCACATTACATAGAAACTTCCTCTGGTCCCTGCACAATACATAGAGCCATTCTCTGGTCCCTGCACAACACAGAGAGCCATCCTTTCGCCCCTGCAAAACACAGAGAGCCATCCTCTGGCCCCTGCACAACACTTAGAGCCATCCTCTGGCCCCTGCACAACACAGAGAGCCATCTTCTGATCGCTCCACATTACATAGAAACTTCCTCTGGTCCCTGCACAATACATAGAGCCATCCTCTGGCCCCTGCACAACACAGAGAGCCATCCTCTGGCCCCTGCACAACACAGAGAGCCATCGTCTGGCCCCTGCACATTACAGAGATCCATCCTCTGGACCCGCACAACACAGGGAGCCATCCTCTGGCCCCTTCACAACACAGAGAGCCATCCTCTGGCCCCAGCACAACACAGAGAGCCATCCTCTGGCCCCAGCACAACACAGAGAGCCATCCTCTGGCCCCTGCACAACACAGAGAGCCATCTTCTGGCCCCTACACAACACAGAGAGCCATCCTTTGGCCCCTGCACAACACAGAGAGCCATCCTCTGGCCCCTGCACAACACAGAGAGCCATCCTCTGGCCCCTGCACAACACAGAGAGCCATCCTCTGGCCCCTGCACAACACAGAGAGCCATCCTCTGGCCCCTGCACAGCACAGAGAGCCATCCTCTGGCCCCAGCACAACACAGAGAGCCATCCTCTGGCCCCAGCACAACACAGAGAGCCATCCTCTGGCCCCTGCACAACACAGAGAGCCATCCTCTGGCCCCTACACAACACAGAGAGCCATTCTTTGGCCCCTGCACAACACAGAGAGCCATCCTCTGGCCCCTGCACAACACAGAGAGCCATCCTCTGGCCCCTGCACAGCACAGAGAGCCATCCTCTGGCCCCTGCACAACACAGAGAGACATCCTCTGGCCCCTGCACAACACAGAGAGCCATCCTCTGGCCCCTGCACAACACAGAGAGCCATCCTCTGGCCCCTGCACAACACAGAGAGCCATCCTCTGGCCCCTGCACAACATAGAGAGCCATCCTCTGGCCCCTGCACAACACAGAGTGCCATCCTCTGGCCCCTGCACAACACAGAGAGCCATCCTCTGGCCCCTGCACAACACAGAGAGCCATCCTCTGGCCCATGCACAACACAGAGAGCCATCCTCTGGCCCTTGCACAACACAGAGAGCCATCCTCTGGCCCTTGCACAACACAGAGAGCCATCCTCTGGCCCCTGCACAACACAGAGAGCCATCCTCTGGCCCCTGCACAACATAGAGAGCCATCCTCTGGCCCCTGCACAACACAGAGAGCCATCCTCTGGCCCCTGCACAACACAGAGAGCCATCCTCTGGCCCCTGCACAACACAGAGAGCCATCCTCTGGCCCCTGCACAACACAGAGAGCCATCCTCTGGCCCCTGCACAACACAGAGAGCCATCCTCTGGCCCCTGCACAACACAGAGAGCCATCCTCTGGCCCCTGCACAACACAGAGAGCCATCCTCTGGCCCCTGCACAACACAGAGAGCCATCCTCTGGCCCCTGCACAACACAGAGAGCCATCCTCTGGCCCCTGCACAACATTGAGAGCCATCCTCTGGCCCCTGCACAACACAGAGAGCCATCCTCTGGCCCCTGCACAACACAGAGAGCCATCCTCTGATCCCTGCACAACACAGCGAGCCTTTCTCTGACCCCTCCACATTACATAGAGCCTTCCTCGGACCCCTGCACAACACAGAAAGCCATTTTCTGACTCCTGCACAATACATGAAGCCTTCTTCTGATCCCTCCACATTACATTGAGCCATCCTCTGACCCCCTCCACATTACAGAGATCCATCCTCTGGACCCGCACAACACAGGGAGCCATCCTCTGGCCCCTTCACAACACAGAGAGCCATCCTCTGGCCCCAGCACAACACAGAGAGCCATCCTCTGGCCCCTCTACAACACAGAGAGCCATCCTCTGGCCCCTCTACAACACAGAGAGCCATCCTCTTGCCCCTGCACAACACAGAGAGCCATCTTCTGATCGCTCCACATTACATAGAAACTTCCTCTGGTCCCTGCACAATACATAGAGCCATCCTTTGGCCCCTGCACAACACAGAGAGCCATCCTTTGGCCCCTGCACAACACAGAGAGCCATCCTCTGGCCCCTGCACAACACTGAGAGCCATCCTCTGGCCCCTGCACAACACTGAGAGCCATCCTCTGGCCCCTGCACAACACAGAGAGCCATCCTCTGGCCCCTGCACAACACAGAGAGCCATCCTCTGGCCCCTGCACAACACATAGAGCCATCCTCTGGCCCCTGCAACACACAGAGAGCAATCCTCTGGCCCCTGCACAACACAGAGAGCCATCCTCTGACCCCTGCACAACACAGAGATCCATCCTCTGGCCCCTCTACAACACAGAGAGCCATCCTCTGGCCCCTGCACAACACAGAGAGCCATCCTCTGACCCCTGCACAACACAGAGAGCCATCCTCTGACCCCTGCACAACACAGAGAGCCATCCTCTGGCCCCTGCACAACACAGGGAGCCATCCTCTGGCCCCTTCACAACACAGAGAGCAATCCTCTGGCCCCAGCACAACACAGAGAGCCATCCTCTGGCCCCAGCACAACACAGAGAGCCATTCTCTGGCCCCTGCACAACACAGAGAGCCATCTTCTGGCCCCTGCATAACACAGAGAGCTATCCTTTGGCCCCTGCACAACACAGAGAGCCATCCTCTGGCCCCTGCACAACACAGAGAGCCATCCTCTGGCCCCTGCACAACACAGAGAGCCATCCTCTGGCCCCTGCACAACACAGAGAGCCATCCTCTGGCCCCTGCACAACACAGAGAGCCATCCTCTGGCCCCTGCACAACACAGAGAGCCATCCTCTGGCCCCTGCACAACACAGAGAGCCATCCTCTGGCCCCTGCACAACACAGAGAGCCATCCTCTGGCCCCTGCACAACACAGAGAGCCATCCTCTGGCCCCTGCACAACACAGAGAGCCATCCTCTGGCCCCTGCACAACACAGAGAGCCATCCTCTGGCCCCTGCACAACACAGAGAGCCATCCTCTGGCCCCTGCACAACACAGAGAGCCATCCTCTGGCCCCTGCACAACACAGAGAGCCATCCTCTGGCCCCTGCACAACACAGAGAGCCATCTTCTGGCCCCAGCACAACACAGAGAGCCATCCTCTGACCCCTCCACATTACATAGAGCCTTCCGCTGACCCCTGCACAACACAGAGAGCCATCTTCTGACCCCTGCACAATACATGAAGCCAACCTCTGACCCCTCCACAGTACAAAGAGCCTTCTTCTTACCCCTGCACAACACAGAGATCCATCCTCTGACCCCTGCACAACACAGAGAGCCATCCTCTGGCCCCTGCACAACACAGAGAGCCATCTTGTGATCGCTCCACATTACATAGAAACTTCCTCTGGTCCCTGCACAATACATAGAGCCATCCTTTGGCCCCTGCACAACACAGAGAGCCATCCTTTGGCCCCTGCACAACACAGAGAGCCATCCTCTGGCCCCTGCACAACACAGAGAGCCATCCTCTGGCCCCTGCACAACACTGAGAGCCATCCTCTGGCCCCTGCACAACACAGAGAGCCATCCTCTGGCCCCTGCACAACACAGAGAGCCATCCTCTGGCCCCTGCACAACACAGAGAGCCATCCTCTGGCCCCTGCACAACACATAGAGCCATCCTCTGGCCCCTGCACAACACAGAGAGCCATCCTCTGACCCCTGCACAACACAGAGATCCATCCTCTGGCCCCTCTACAACACAGAGAGCTATCCTCTGGCCCCTGCACAACACAGAGAGCCATCCTCTGGCCCCTGCACAACACAAAGGGCCATCCTCTGGCCCCTGCACAACACAGAGAGCCATCCTCTGGCCCCTGCACAACACAGAGAGCCATCCTCTGGCCCCTGCACAACACAGAGAGCCATCCTCTGGCCCCTGCACAACACAGAGAGCCATCCTCTGACCCCTCCACATTACATAGAGCCTTCCGCTGACCCCTGCACAACACAGAGAGCCATCTTCTGACCCCTGCACAATACATGAAGCCAACCTCTGACCCCTCCACAGTACAAAGAGCCTTCTTCTTACCCCTGCACAACACAGAGAGCCATCCTCTGACCCCTGCACAACACAGAGAGCCATCCTCTGGCCCCTGCACAACACAGAGAGCCATCTTCTGATCGCTCCACATTACATAGAAACTTCCTCTGGTCCCTGCACAATACATAGAGCCATCCTTTGGCCCCTGCACAACACATAGAGCCATCCTTTGGCCCCTGCACAACACAGAGAGCCATCCTCTGGCCCCTGCACAACACAGAGAGCCATCCTCTGGCCCCTGCACAACACTGAGAGCCATCCTCTGGCCCCTGCACAACACAGAGAGCCATCCTCTGGCCCCTGCACAACACAGAGAGCCATCCTCTGGCCCCTGCACAACACATAGAGCCATCCTCTGGCCCCTGCAAAACACAAAGAGCAATCCTCTGGCTTCTGCACAACACAGAGAGCCATCCTCTGGCCCCTGCACAACACAGAGAGCCATCCTCTGACCCCTGCACAACACAGAGAGCCATCCTCTGGCCCCTGCACAACACAGAGAGCCATCCTCTGGCCCCTGCACAACACAGAGAGCCATCCTCTGGCCCCTGCACAACACAGAGAGCCATCCTCTGGCCCCTGCACAACACAGAGAGCCATCCTCTGGCCCCTGCACAACACAGAGAGCCATCCTCTGGCCCCTGCACAACACAGAGAGCCATCCTCTGGCCCCTGCACAACACAGAGAGCCATCCTCTGGCCCCTGCACAACACAGAGAGCCATCCTCTGGCCCCTGCACAACACAGAGAGCCATCCTCTGGCCCCTGCACAACACAGAGAGCCATCTTCTGATCGCTCCACATTACATAGAAACTTCCTCTGGTCCCTGCACAATACATAGAGCCATCCTTTGGCCCCTGCAACACACAGAGAGCAATCCTCTGGCCCCTGCACAACACAGAAAGCCATCCTCTGACCCCTGCACAACACAGAGATCCATCCTCTGGCCCCTCTACAACACAGAGAGCCATCCTCTGGCCCCTGCACAACACAGAGAGCCATCCTCTGACCCCTGCACAACACAGAGAGCCATCCTCTGACCCCTGCACAACACAGAGAGCCATCCTCTGGCCCCTGCACAACACAGGGAGCCATCCTCTGGCCCCTTCACAACACAGAGAGCAATCCTCTGGCCCCAGCACAACACAGAGAGCCATCCTCTGGCCCCAGCACAACACAGAGAGCCATCCTCTGGCCCCAGCACAACACAGAGAGCCATTCTCTGGCCCCTGCACAACACAGAGAGCCATCTTCTGGCCCCTGCACAACACAGAGAGCTATCCTTTGGCCCCTGCACAACACAGAGAGCCATCCTCTGGCCCCTGCACAACACAGAGAGCCATCCTCTGGCCCCTGCACAACACAGAGAGCCATCCTCTGGCCCCTGCACAACACAGAGAGCCATCCTCTGGCCCCTGCACAACACAGAGAGCCATCCTCTGGCCCCTGCACAACACAGAGAGCCATCCTCTGGCCCCAGCACAACACAGAGAGCCATCCTCTGGCCCCAGCACAACACAGAGAGCCATCCTCTGGCCCCAGCACAACACAGAGAGCCATCCTCTGGCCCCTGCACAACACATAGAGCCATGCTCTGGCCCCTGCACAACACAGAGAGCCATCCTCTGACCCCTGCACAACACAGAGAGCCATCCTCTGGCCCCTGCACAACACAGAGAGCCATCCTCTGGCCCCTGCACAACACAGAGAGCCATCCTCTGGCCCCTGCACAACACAGAGAGCCATCCTCTGGCCCCTGCACAACACAGAGAGCCATCCTCTGATCCCTGCACAACACAGCGAGCCTTTCTCTGACCCCTCCACATTACATAGAGCCTTCCTCGGACTCCTGCACAACACAGAAAGCCATTTTCTGACTCCTGCACAATACATGAAGCCTTCTTCTGATCCCTCCACATTACATTGAGCCATCCTCTGACCCCCTCCACATTACAGAGATCCATCCTCTGGACCCGCACAACACAGGGAGCCATCCTCTGGCCCCTTCACAACACAGAGAGCCATCCTCTGGCCCCAGCACAACACAGAGAGCCATCCTCTGGCCCCTCTACAACACAGAGAGCCATCCTCTGGCCCCTCTACAACACAGAGAGCCATCCTCTTGCCCCTGCACAACACAGAGAGCCATCTTCTGATCGCTCCACATTACATAGAAACTTCCTCTGGTCCCTGCACAATACATAGAGCCATCCTTTGGCCCCTGCACAACACAGAGAGCCATCCTTTGGCCCCTGCACAACACTGAGAGCCATCCTCTGGCCCCTGCACAACACTGAGAGCCATCCTCTGGCCCCTGCACAACACTGAGAGCCATCCTCTGGCCCCTGCACAACACAGAGAGCCATCCTCTGGCCCCTGCACAACACAGAGAGCCATCCTCTGGCCCCTGCACAACACAGAGAGCCATCCTCTGGCCCCTGCACAACACATAGAGCCATCCTCTGGCCCCTGCAACACACAGAGAGCAATCCTCTGGCCCCTGCACAACACAGAGAGCCATCCTCTGACCCCTGCACAACACAGAGATCCATCCTCTGGCCCCTCTACAACACAGAGAGCCATCCTCTGGCCCCTGCACAACACAGAGAGCCATCCTCTGACCCCTGCACAACACAGAGAGCCATTCTTTGACCCCTGCACAACACAGAGAGCCATCCTCTGGCCCCTGCACAACACAGGGAGCCATCCTCTGGCCGCTTCACAACACAGAGAGCAATCCTCTGGCCCCAGCACAACACAGAGAGCCATCCTCTGGCCCCAGCACAACACAGAGAGCCATCCTCTGGCCCCTGCACAACACAGAGAGCCATCTTCTGGCCCCTGCACAACACAGAGAGCTATCCTTTGGCCCCTGCACAACACAGAGAGCCATCCTCTGACCCCTGCACAACACAGAGAGCCATCCTCTGGCCCCTGCACAACACAGAGAGCCATCCTCTGGCCCCTGCACAACACAGAGAGCCATCCTCTGGCCCCTGCACAACACAGAGAGCCATCCTCTGGCCCCTGCACAACACAGAGAGCCATCCTCTGGCCCCTGCACAACACAGAGAGCTATCCTCTGGCCCCTGCACAACACAGAGAGCCATCCTCTGGCCCCTGCACAACACAGAGAGCCATCCTCTGGCCCCTGCACAACACAGAGAGCCATCCTCTGGCCCCTGCACAACACAGAGAGCCATCCTCTGGCCCCTGCACAACACAGAGAGCCATCCTCTGGCCCCTGCACAACACAGAGAGCCATCCTCTGGCCCCTGCACAACACAGAGAGCCATCCTCTGGCCCCTGCACAACACAGAGAGCCATCCTCTGGCCCCTGCACAACACAGAGAGCCATCCTCTGGCCCCTGCACAACACAGAGAGCCATCCTCTGGCCCCTGCACAACACAGAGAGCCATCTTCTGGCCCCAGCACAACACAGAGAGCCATCCTCTGACCCCTCCACATTACATAGAGCCTTCCGCTGACCCCTGCACAACACAGAGAGCCATCTTCTGACCCCTGCACAATACATGAAGCCAACCTCTGACCCCTCCACAGTACAAAGAGCCTTCTTCTTACCCCTGCACAACCCAGAGATCCATCCTCTGACCCCTGCACAACACAGAGAGCCATCCTCTGGCCCCTGCACAACACAGAGAGCCATCTTGTGATCGCTCCACATTACATAGAAACTTCCTCTGGTCCCTGCACAATACATAGAGCCATCCTTTGGCCCTGCACAACACAGAGAGCCATCCTTTGGCCCCTGCACAACACAGAGAGCCATCCTCTGGCCCCTGCACAACACAGAGAGCCATCCTCTGGCCCCTGCACAACACTGAGAGCCATCCTCTGGCCCCTGCACAACACAGAGAGCCATCCTCTGGCCCCTGCACAACACAGAGAGCCATCCTCTGGCCCCTGCACAACACAGAGAGCCATCCTCTGGCCCCTGCACAACACATAGAGCCATCCTCTGGCCCCTGCACAACACAGAGAGCCATCCTCTGACCCCTGCACAACACAGAGATCCATCCTCTGGCCCCTCTACAACACAGAGAGCTATCCTCTGGCCCCTGCACAACACAGAGAGCCATCCTCTGGCCCCTGCACAACACAAAGGGCCATCCTCTGGCCCCTGCACAACACAGAGAGCCATCCTCTGGCCCCTGCACAACACAGAGAGCCATCCTCTGGCCCCTGCACAACACAGAGAGCCATCCTCTGACCCCTCCACATTACATAGAGCCTTCCGCTGACCCCTGCACAACACAGAGAGCCATCTTCTGACCCCTGCACAATACATGAAGCCAACCTCTGACCCCTCCACAGTACAAAGAGCCTTCTTCTTACCCCTGCACAACACAGAGAGCCATCCTCTGACCCCTGCACAACACAGAGAGCCATCCTCTGGCCCCTGCACAACACAGAGAGCCATCTTCTGATCGCTCCACATTACATAGAAACTTCCTCTGGTCCCTGCACAATACATAGAGCCATCCTCTGGCCCCTGCACAACACATAGAGCCATCCTCTGGCCCCTGCAAAACACAAAGAGCAATCCTCTGGCTTCTGCACAACACAGAGAGCCATCCTCTGGCCCCTGCACAACACAGAGAGCCATCCTCTGACCCCTGCACAACACAGAGAGCCATCCTCTGGCCCCAGCACAACACAGAGAGCCATCCTCTGGCCCCTGCACAACACAGAGAGCCATCCTCTGGCCCCTGCACAACACAGAGAGCCATCCTCTGGCCCCTGCACAACACAGAGAGCCATCCTCTGGCCCCTGCACAACACAGAGAGCCATCCTCTGGCCCCTGCACAACACAGAGAGCCATCCTCTGGCCCCTGCACAACACAGAGAGCCATCCTCTGACCCCTCCACATTACATAGAGCCTTCCGCTGACCCCTGCACAACACAGAGAGCCATCTTCTGACCCCTGCACAATACATGAAGCCAACCTCTGACCCCTCCACAGTACAAAGAGCCTTCTTCTTACCCCTGCACAACACAGAGATCCATCTTCTGATCGCTCCACATTACATAGAAACTTCCTCTGATCCCTGCACAACACAGAAAGCCATTTTCTGACTCCTGCACAATACATGTAGCCTTCTTCTGATCCCTCCACATTACATTGAGCCATCCTCTGACCCCCTCCACATTACAGAGATCCATCCTCTGGACCCGCACAACACAGGGAGCCATCCTCTGGCCCCTTCACAACACAGAGAGCCATCCTCTGGCCCCTGCACAACACAGAGAGCCATCCTCTGATCCCTGCACAACACAGCGAGCCTTTCTCTGACCCCTCCACATTACATAGAGCCTTCCTCGGACCCCTGCACAACACAGAAAGCCATTTTCTGACTCCTGCACAATACATGAAGCCTTCTTCTGATCCCTCCACATTACATTGAGCCATCCTCTGACCCCCTCCACATTACAGAGATCCATCCTCTGGACCCGCACAACACAGGGAGCCATCCTCTGGCCCCTTCACAACACAGAGAGCCATCCTCTGGCCCCAGCACAACACAGAGAGCCATCCTCTGGCCCCTCTACAACACAGAGAGCCATCCTCTGGCCCCTCTACAACACAGAGAGCCATCCTCTGGCCCCTCTACAACACAGAGAGCCATCCTCTTGCCCCTGCACAACACAGAGAGCCATCTTCTGATCGCTCCACATTACATAGAAACTTCCTCTGGTCCCTGCACAATACATAGAGCCATCCTTTGGCCCCTGCACAACACAGAGAGCCATCCTTTGGCCCCTGCACAACACAGAGAGCCATCCTCTGGCCCCTGCACAACACTGAGAGCCATCCTCTGGCCCCTGCACAACACTGAGAGCCATCCTCTGGCCCCTGCACAACACAGAGAGCCATCCTCTGGCCCCTGCACAACACAGAGAGCCATCCTCTGGCCCCTGCACAACACAGAGAGCCATCCTCTGGCCCCTGCACAACACATAGAGCCATCCTCTGGCCCCTGCAACACACAGAGAGCAATCCTCTGGCCCCTGCACAACACAGAGAGCAATCCTCTGACCCCTGCACAACACAGAGATCCATCCTCTGGCCCCTCTACAACACAGAGATCCATCCTCTGGCCCCTGCACAACACAGAGAGCCATCCTCTGGCCCCTGCACAACACAGAGAGCCATCCTCTGACCCCTGCACAACACAGAGAGCCATCCTCTGACCCCTGCACAACACAGGGAGCCATCCTCTGGCCCCTTCACAACACAGAGAGCAATCCTCTGGCCCCAGCACAACACAGAGAGCCATCATCTGGCCCCAGCACAACACAGAGAGCCATCCTCTGGCCCCTGCACAACACAGAGAGCCATCTTCTGGCCCCTGCACAACACAGAGAGCTATCCTTTGGCCCCTGCACAACACAGAGAGCCATCCTCTGGCCCCTGCACAACACAGAGAGCCATCCTCTGGCCCCTGCACAACACAGAGAGCCATCCTCTGGCCCCTGCACAACACAGAGAGCCATCCTCTGGCCCCTGCACAACACAGAGAGCCATCCTCTGGCCCCTGCACAACACAGAGAGCCATCCTCTGGCCCCAGCACAACACAGAGAGCCATCCTCTGGCCCCAGCACAACACAGAGAGCCATCCTCTGGCCCCTGCACAACACATAGAGCCATCCTCTGGCCCCTGCCCAACACAGAGAGCCATCCTCTGACCCCTGCCCAACACAGAGAGCCATCCTCTGACCCCTGCACAACACAGAGAGCCATCCTCTGGCCCCTGCACAACACAGAGAGCCATCCTCTGGCCCCTGCACAACACAGAGAGCCATCCTCTGGCCCCTGCACAACACAGAGAGCCATCCTCTGGCCCCTGCACAACACAGAGAGCCATCCTCTGGCCCCTGCACAACACAGAGAGCCATCCTCTGGCCCCTGCACAACACAGAGAGCCATCCTCTGGCCCCTGCACAACACAGAGAGCCATCCTCTGGCCCCTGCACAACACAGAGAGCCATCCTCTGGCCCCTGCACAACACAGAGAGCCATCCTCTGGCCCCTGCACAACACAGAGAGCCATCCTCTGGCCCCTGCACAACACAGAGAGCCATCCTCTGGCCCCAGCACAACACAGAGAGCCATCCTCTGACCCCTCCACATTACATAGAGCCTTCCGCTGACCCCTGCACAACACAGAGAGCCATCTTCTGACCCCTGCACAATACATGAAGCCAACCTCTGACCCCTCCACAGTACAAAGAGCCTTTTTCTTACCCCTGCACAACACAGAGATCCATCCTCTGACCCCTGCACAACACAGAGAGCCATCCTCTGGCCCCTGCACAACACAGAGAGCCATCTTCTGATCGCTCCACATTACATAGAAACTTCCTCTGGTCCCTGCACAATACATAGAGCCATCCTTTGGCCCCTGCACAACACAGAGAGCCATCCTTTGGCCCCTGCACAACACAGAGAGCCATCCTCTGGCCCCTGCACAACACAGAGAGCCATCCTCTGGCCCCTGCACAACACAGAGAGCCATCCTCTGGCCCCTGCACAACACTGAGAGCCATCCTCTGGCCCCTGCACAACACAGAGAGCCATCCTCTGGCCCCTGCACAACACAGAGAGCCATCCTCTGGCCCCTGCACAACACAGAGAGCCATCCTCTGGCCCCTGCACAACACAGAGAGCCATCCTCTGGCCCCTGCACAACACATAGAGCCATCATCTGGCCCCTGCACAACACAGAGAGCCATCCTCTGACCCCTGCACAACACAGAGATCCATCCTCTGGCCCCTCTACAACACAGAGAGCTATCCTCTGGCCCCTGCACAACACAGAGAGCCATCCTCTGGCCCCTGCACAACACAAAGGGCCATCCTCTGGCCCCTGCACAACACAGAGAGCCATCCTCTGGCCCCTGCACAACACAGAGAGCCATCCTCTGGCCCCTGCACAACACAGAGAGCCATCGTCTGGCCCCTGCACAACACAGAGAGCCATCCTCTGGCCCCTGCACAACACAGAGAGCCATCCTCTGACCCCTCCACATTACATAGAGCCTTCCGCTGACCCCTGCACAACACAGAGAGCCATCTTCTGACCCCTGCACAATACATGAAGCCAACCTCTGACCCCTCCACAGTACAAAGAGCCTTCTTCTTACCCCTGCACAACACAGAGATCCATCTTCTGATCGCTCCACATTACATAGAAACTTCCTCTGATCCCTGCACAATACATAGAGCCATCCTTTGGCCCCTGCACAACACAGAGAGCCATCCTTTGGCCCCTGCACAACACTGAGAGCCATCCTCTGGCCCCTGCACAACACTGAGAGCCATCCTCTGGCCCCTGCACAACACAGAGAGCCATCCTCTGGCCCCTGCACAACACAGACAGCCATCCTCTGACCCCTGTACAATACATAAAGATTTCTTCTGACCCCTGCATAGCACATAGAGCCTTCCTCTGACCCCTGCACAACACAGATCCATCCTCTGACCCCTGCACAACACAGAGAGCCATCCTCTGGCCCCTGCACAACACAGAGAGCCATCCTCTGACGCCTGCACAACACAGATCCATCCTCTGACCCCTGCACAACACAGAGAGCCATCCTCTGACCCCTGCACAACAGAGAGCCATCTTCTGGCCCCTGCACAACACAGAGAGCCATCCTCTGACCCCTGCACAATACATGGAGCCATCCTCTGACCTCTGCACAACACAGAGAGCCACCCTCTGACCCCTGCACAACAGAGAGCCATCCTCTGACCCCTGCATAATACATGGAGCCATCCTCTGACCCCTGCACAATACATGGAGCCATCCTCTGACCCCTGCACAACACAGAGAGCCGTCCTCTGACCCCTGCACAACACCGAGAGCCATCCTCTGAACCCTGCACAACACCGAGAGCCATCCTCTGAACCCTGAACAACACAGAGAGCCATCCTCTGACCCCTGCACAATACATAGAGCCATCCTCTGACCCCTGCACAATACATAGAGCCATCCTCTGACCCAGTACAACACAACGCCATCCTCTGACCCATGCACAACACAGAGAGCCAACTTCTGACCCCTGCACATTACATGAAGCCTTCTTCTGACCCCTCCACATTATATTGAGCCATCTTCTGACCCCTCCACATTACAAACAGCCTTCCTCTGGCCCCTGCACAACACAGAGAGCCATCCTCTGGCCCCTGCACAACACAGAGAGCCATCCTCTGGCCCCTGCACAACACAGAGAGCCATCCTCTGGCCCCTGCACAACACAGAGAGCCATCCTCTGGCCCCTGCACAACACAGAGAGCCATCCTCTGGCCCCTGCACAACACAGAGAGCCATCCTCTGGCCCCTGCACAACACAGAGAGCCATCCTCTGGCCCCTGCACAACACAGAGAGCCATCCTCTGGCCCCTGCACAACACAGAGAGCCATCCTCTGGCCCCTGCACAACACAGAGAGCCATCCTCTGGCCCCTGCACAACACAGAGAGCCATCCTCTGGCCCCTGCACAACACAGAGAGCCATCCTCTGGCCCCTGCACAACACAGAGAGCCATCATCTGGCCCCTGCACAACACAGAGAGCCATCCTCTGGCCCCTGCACAACATAGAGAGCCATCCTCTGGCCCCTGCACAACACAGAGAGCCATCCTCTGACCCCTCCACATTACATAGAGCCTTCCGTTGACCCCTGCACAACACAGAGAGCCATCTTCTGACCCCTGCACAATACATGAAGCCAACCTCTGACCCCTCCACAGTACAAAGAGCCTTCTTCTTACCCCTGAACAACACAGAGATCCATCTTCTGATCGCTCCACATTACATAGAAACTTCCTCTGATCCCTGCACAATACATAGAGCCATCCTTTGGCCCCTGCACAACACAGAGAGCCATCCTTTGGCCCCTGCACAACACTGAGAGCCATCCTCTGGCCCCTGCACAACACTGAGAGCCATCCTCTGGCCCCTGCACAACACAGAGAGCCATCCTCTGGCCCCTGCACAACACAGAGAGCCATCCTCTGGCCCCTGCACAACACAGAGAGCCATCCTCTGGCCCCTGCACAACACAGAGAGCCATCCTCTGGCCCCTGCACAACACATAGAGCTATCCTCTGGCCCCTGCACAACACAGAGAGCCATCCTCTGAACCCTGCACAACACAGAGATCCATCCTCTGGCCCCTCTACAACACAGAGAGCCATCCTCTGGCCCCTGCACAACACAGAGAGCCATCCTCTGACCCCTGCACAACACAGAGAGCCATCCTCTGGCCCCTGCACAACACAGGGAGCCATCCTCTGACCCCTGAACAACAGAGAGAGCCATCCACTTTTCCCTCTTAAAAACAGAGAGCCATCCACTTATGCCTGCGCAACAGAGAGAGACATCCTCTAACCCCTCCGCATTATAAAAAGACTTCCTCTGACCTCTGCACAACACAGACAGCCATCCTCTGACCCCTGTACAATACATAAAGATTTCTTCTGACCCCTGCATAGCACAGAGAGCCTTCCTCTGACCCCTGCACAACACAAAGAGCCATCCTCTGGCCCCTGCAAAACACAGATAGCCATCCTCTGGCCCCTGCACAACACAGAGAGCCATCCTCTGGCCCCTGCACAACACAGAGAGCCATCCTCTGACCCCTGCACAACACAGATCCATCCTCTGACCCCTGCACAACACAGAGAGCCATCCTCTGACCCCTGCACAACAGAGAGCCATCTTCTGGCCCCTGCACAACACAGAGAGCCATCCTCTGACCCCTGCACAATACATGGAGCCATCCTCTGACCTCTGCACAACACAGAGAGCCACCCTCTGACCCCTGCACAACAGAGAGCCATCCTCTGACCCCTGCATAATACATGGAGCCATCCTCTGACCCCTGCACAATACATGGAGCCATCCTCTGACCCCTGCACAACACCGAGAGCCATCCTCTGAACCCTGCACAACACCGAGAGCCATCCTCTGAACCCTGAACAACACAGAGAGCCATCCTCTGACCCCTGCACAATACATAGAGCCATCCTCTGACCCCTGCACAATACATAGAGCCATCCTCTGACCCAGTACAACACAACGCCATCCTCTGACCCATGCACAACACAGAGAGCCAACTTCTGACCCCTGCACATTACATGAAGCCTTCTTCTGACCCCTCCACATTATATTGAGCCATCTTCTGACCCCTCCACATTACAAACAGCCTTCCTCTGACCCCTGCACAACACAGAGAGCCATCCTCTGACCCATGCACAATACATAAAGCCTTCTTCTGACCCCTGCACAGCACAGAGAGCCTTCCTCTGACCCCTGCACAACACAGAAAAACATCCTCTGAACCCTGCACAACACAGAGAGCCATCCTCTGGCCCCTGCACAACACAGAGAGCCATCCTCTGGCCCCTGCACAATACAGAGAGCCATCCTCTGGCCCCTGCACAACACATAGAGCCATCCTCTGGCCCCTGCACAACACAGAGAGCCAGCCTCTGACCCCTGCACAACACAGAGATCCATCCTCTGGCCCCTCTACAACACAGAGAGCCATCCTCTGGCCCCTGCACAACACAGAGAGCCATCCTCTGGCCCCTGCACAACACAAAGAGCCATCCTCTGGCCCCTGCACAACACAGAGAGCCATCCTCTGGCCCCTGCACAACACAGAGAGCCATCCTCTGGCCCCTGCACAACACAGAGAGCCATCCTCTGGCCCCTGCACAACACAGAGAGCCATCCTCTGGCCCCTGCACAACACAGAGAGCCATCCTCTGGCCCCTGCACAACACAGAGAGCCATCCTCTGGCCCCTGCACAACACAGAGAGCCATCCTCTGGCCCCTGCACAACACAGAGAGCCATCCTCTGACCCCTCCACATTACATAGAGCCTTCCGCTGACCCCTGCACAACACAGAGAGCCATCTTCTGACCCCTGCACAATACATGAAGCCAACCTCTGACCCCTCCACAGTACAAAGAGCCTTCTTCTTACCCCTGCACAACACAGAGATCCATCCTCTGACCCCTGCACAACACAGAGAGCCATCTTCTGATCGCTCCACATTACATAGAAACTTCCTCTGGTCCCTGCACAATACATAGAGCCATCCTTTGGCCCCTGCACAACACAGAGAGCCATCCTTTGACCCCTGCACAACACAGAAAGCCATCCTCTGGCCCCTGCACAACACTGAGAGCCATCCTCTGGCCCCTGCACAACACAGAGAGCCTTCCTTTGGCCCCTGCACAACACAGAGAGCCATCCTCTGGCCCCTGCACAACACAGAGAGCCATCCTCTGGCCCCTGCACAACACATAGAGCCATCCTCTGGCCCCTGCACAACACAGAGAGCCATCCTCTGACCCCTGCACAACACAGAGAGCCATCCTCTGGCCCCTGCACAACACAGAGAGCTATCCTCTGGCCCCTGCACAACACAGAGAGCCATCCTCTGGCCCCTGCACAGCACAGAGAGCCATCCTCTGGCCCCTGCACAACACAGAGAGCCATCCTCTGGCCCCTGCACAACACAGAGAGCCATCCTCTGGCCCCTGCACAACACAGAGAGCCATCCTCTGGCCCCTGCACAACACAGAGAGCCATCCTCTGACCCCTCCACATTACATAGAGCCTTCCGCTGACCCCTGCACAACACAGAGAGCCATCTTCTGACCCCTGCACAATACATGAAGCCAACCTCTGACCCCTCCACAGTACAAAGAGCCTTCTTCTTACCGCTGCACAACACAGAGAGCCATCCTCTGACCCCTGCACAACACAGAGAGCCATCCTCTGGCCCCTGCACAACACAGAGAGCCATCTTCTGATCGCTCCACATTACATAGAGAGCCATCCTCTGGCCCCTGCACAACACAGAGAGCCATCCTCTGACCCCTCCACATTACATAGAGCCTTCCGCTGACCCCTGCACAACACAGAGAGCCATCTTCTGACCCCTGCACAATACATGAAGCCAACCTCTGACCCCTCCACAGTACAAAGAGCCTTCTTCTTACCCCTGCACAACACAGAGAGCCATCCTCTGGTCCCTGCACAATACATAGAGCCATCCTTTGGCCCCTGCACAACACAGAGAGCCATCCTTTGGCCCCTGCACAACACAGAGAGCCATCCTTTGGCCCCTGCACAACACAGAGAGCCATCCTCTGGCCCCTGCACAACACTGAGAGCCATCCTCTGGCCCCTGCACAACACTGAGAGCCATCCTCTGGCCCCTGCACAACACAGAGAGCCATCCTCTGGCCCCTGCACAACACATAGAGCCGTCCTCTGGCCCCTGCACAACACAGAGAGCCATCCTCTGACCCCTGCACAACACAGAGATCCATCCTCTGGCCCCTCTACAACACAGAGAGCCATCCTCTGGCCCCTGCACAACACAGAGAGCCATCCTCTGACCCCTGCACAACACAGAGAGCCATCCTCTGGCCGCTGCACAACACAGGAAGCCATCCTCTGGCCCCTTCACAACACAGATAGCCATCCTCTGGCCCCAGCACAACACAGAGAGCCATCCTCTTTCCCCAGCACAACACAGAGAGCCATCCTCTGGCCCCTGCACAACACAGAGAGCCATCTTCTGGCCCCTGCACAACACAGAGAGCTATCCTTTGGCCCCTGCACAACACAGATAGCCATCCTCTGGCCCCTGCACAACACAGAGAGCCATCCTCTGGCCCCTGCACAACACAGAGAGCCATCATCTGGCTCCTGCACAACACAGAGAGCCATCCTCTGGCCCCTGCACAACACATAGAGCTATCCTCTGGCCCCTGCACAACACAGAGAGCCATCCTCTGACCCCTCCACATTACATAGAGCCTTCCGCTGACCCCTGCACAACACAGAGAGCCATCTTCTGACCCCTGCACAATACATGAAGCCAACCTCTGACCCCTCCACAGTACAAAGAGCCTTCTTCTTACCCCTGCACAACACAGAGATCCATCTTCTGATCGCTCCACATTACATAGAAACTTCCTCTGATCCCTGCACAATACATAGAGCCATCCTTTGGCCCCTGCACAACACAGAGAGCCATCCTTTGGCCCCTGCACAACACTGAGAGCCATCCTCTGGCCCCTGCACAACACTGAGAGCCATCCTCTGGCCCCTGCACAACACTGAGAGCCATCCTCTGGCCCCTGCACAACACAGAGAGCCATCCTCTGGCCCCTGCACAACACAGAGAGCCATCCTCTGGCCCCTGCACAACACATAGAGCTATCCTCTGGCCCCTGCACAACACAGAGAGCCATCCTCTGGCCCCTGCACAACACAGAGAGCCATCCTCTGGCCCCTGCACAACACAGAGAGCCATCCTCTGGCCCCTGCACAACACAGAGAGCCATCCTCTGGCCCCTGCACAACACAGAGAGCCATCCTCTGGCCCCTGCACAACACAGAGAGCCATCCTCTGGCCCCTGCACAACACAGAGAGCCATCCTCTGGCCCCTGCACAACACAGAGAGCCATCCTCTGGCCCCTGCACAACACAGAGAGCCATCCTCTGGCCCCTGCACAACACAGAGAGCCATCCTCTGGCCCCTGCACAACACAGAGAGCCATCCTCTGGCCCCTGCACAACACAGAGAGCCATCCTCTGGCCCCTGCACAACACAGAGAGCCATCCTCTGGCCCCTGCACAACACAGAGAGCCATCCTCTGGCCCCTGCACAACACAGAGAGCCATCCTCTGACCCCTCCACATTACATAGAGCCTTCCGCTGACCCCTGCACAACACAGAGAGCCATCTTCTGACCCCTGCACAATACATGAAGCCAACCTCTGACCCCTCCACAGTACAAAGAGCCTTCTTCTTACCCCTGCACAACACAGAGATCCATCTTCTGATCGCTCCACATTACATCGAAACTTCCTCTGATCCCTGCACAATACATAGAGCCATCCTTTGGCCGCTGCACAACACAGAGAGCCATCCTCTGGCCCCTGCACAACACAGAGAGCCATCCTCTGGCCCCTGCACAACACAGAGAGCCATCCTCTGGCTCCTGCACAACACAGAGAGCCATCCTCTGGCCCCTGCACAACACAGAGAGCCATCCTCTGGCCCCTGCACAACACAGAGAGCCATCCTCTGGCCCCTGCACAACACAGAGAGCCATCCTCTGGCCCCTGCACAACACAGAGAGCCATCCTCTGGCCCCTGCACAACACAGAGAGCGATCCTCTGGCCCCTGCACAACACAGAGAGCCATCCTCTGGCCCCTGCACAACACAGAGAGCCATCCTCTGGCCCCTGCACAACACAGAGAGCCATCCTCTGGCCCCTGCACAACACAGAGAGCCATCCTCTGGCCCCTGCACAACACAGAGAGCCATCCTCTGGCCCCTGCACAACACAGAGAGCCATCCTCTGGCCCCTGCACAACACAGAGAGCCATCCTCTGGCCCCTGCACAACACAGAGAGCCATCCTCTGGCCCCTGCACAACACAGAGAGCCATCCTCTGGCCCCTGCACAACACAGAGAGCCATCCTCTGGCCCCTGCACAACACAGAGAGCCATCCTCTGGCCCCTGCACAACACAGAGAGCCATCCTCTGGCCCCTGCACAACACAGAGAGCCATCCTCTGGCCCCTGCACAACACAGAGAGCCATCCTCTGGCCCCTGCACAACACAGAGAGCCATCCTCTGGCCCCTGCACAACACAGAGAGCCATCCTCTGGCCCCTGCACAACACAGAGAGCCATCCTCTGGCCCCTGCACAACACAGAGAGCCATCCTCTGGCCCCTGCACAACACAGAGAGCCATCCTCTGGCCCCTGCACAACACAGAGAGCCATCCTCTGGCCCCTGCACAACACAGAGAGCCATCCTCTGGCCCCTGCACAACACAGAGAGCCATCCTCTGACCCCTCCACATTACATAGAGCCTTCCGCTGACCCCTGCACAACACAGAGAGCCATCTTCTGACCCCTGCACAATACATGAAGCCAACCTCTGACCCCTCCACAGTACAAAGAGCCTTCTTCTTACCCCTGCACAACACAGAGATCCATCTTCTGATCGCTCCACATTACATAGAAACTTCCTCTGATCCCTGCACAATACATAGAGCCATCCTTTGGCCCCTGCACAACACAGAGAGCCATCCTCTGGCCCCTGCACAACACAGAGAGCCATCATCTGGCTCCTGCACAACACAGAGAGCCATCCTCTGGCCCCTGCACAACACAGAGAGCCATCCTCTGGCCCCTGCACAACACAGAGAGCCATCCTCTGGCCCCTGCACAACACAGAGAGCCATCCTCTGGCCCCTGCACAACACAGAGAGCCATCCTCTGGCCCCTGCACAACACAGAGAGCCATCCTCTGGCCCCTGCACAACACAGAGAGCCATCCTCTGGCCCCTGCACAACACAAAGAGCCATCCTCTGGCCCCTGCACAACACAGAGAGCCATCCTCTGGCCCCTGCACAACACATAGAGCTATCCTCTGGTCCCTGCACAACACAGAGAGCCATCCTCTGAACCCTGCACACCACAGAGAGCCATCCTCTGGCCCCTGCACAACACAGGGAGCCATCCTCTGACCCCTGCACAACACAGAGAGCCATCCTCTGGCCCCTGCACAACACAGAGAGCCATCCTCTGGCCCCTGCACAACACAGAGAGCCATCCTCTGGCCCCTGCACAACACAGAGAGCCATCCTCTGGCCCCTGCACAACACAGAGAGCCATCCTCTGGCCCCTGCACAACACAGAGAGCCATCCTCTGGCCCCTGCACAACACAGAGAGCCATCCTCTGGCCCCTGCACAACACAGAGAGCCATCCTCTGGCCCCTGCACAACACAGAGAGCCATCCTCTGGCCCCTGCACAACACAGAGAGCCATCCTCTGGCCCCTGCACAACACAGAGAGCCATCCTCTGGCCCCTGCACAACACAGAGAGCCATCCTCTGGCCCCTGCACAACACAGATAGCCATCCTCTGACCCCTCCACATTACATAGAGCCTTCCGCTGACCCCTGCACAACACAGAGAGCCATCTTCTGACCCCTGCACAATACATGAAGCCAACCTCTGACCCCTCCACAGTACAAAGAGCCTTCTTCTTACCCCTGCACAACACAGAGATCCATCTTCTGATCGCTCCACATTACATAGAAACTTCCTCTGATCCCTGCACAATACATAGAGCCATCCTTTGGCCCCTGCACAACACAGAGAGCCATCCTCTGGCCCCTGCACAACACAGAGAGCCATCATCTGGCTCCTGCACAACACAGAGAGCCATCCTCTGGCCCCTGCACAACACAGAGAGCCATCCTCTGGCCCCTGCACAACACAGAGAGCCATCCTCTGGCCCCTGCACAACACAGAGAGCCATCCTCTGGCCCCTGCACAACACAGAGAGCCATCCTCTGGCCCCTGCACAACACAGAGAGCCATCCTCTGGCCCCTGCACAACACAGAGAGCCATCCTCTGGCCCCTGCACAACACAGAGAGCCATCCTCTGGCCCCTGCACAACACATAGAGCTATCCTCTGGCCCCTGCACAACACAGAGAGCCATCCTCTGAACCCTGCACACCACAGAGAGCCATCCTCTGGCCCCTGCACAACACAGGGAGCCATCCTCTGACCCCTGAACAACAGAGAGAGCCATCCACTTTTCCCTCTTAAAAACAGAGAGCCATCCACTGATGCCTGCGCAACAGAGAGAGACATCCTCTAACCCCTCCGCATTATAAAAAGACTTCCTCTGACCTCTGCACAACACAGACAGCCATCCTCTGACCCCTGTACAATACATAAAGATTTCTTCTGACCCCTGCATAGCACAGAGAGCCTTCCTCTGACCCCTGCACAACACAAAGAGCCATCCTCTGGCCCCTGCAAAACACAGATAGCCATCCTCTGGCCCCTGCACAACACAGAGAGCCATCCTCTGGCCCCTGCACAACACAGAGAGCCATCCTCTGACCCCTGCACAACACAGATCCATCCTCTGACCCCTGCACAACACAGAGAGCCATCCTCTGACCCCTGCACAACAGAGAGCCATCTTCTGGCCCCTGCACAACACAGAGAGCCATCCTCTGACCCCTGCACAATACATGGAGCCATCCTCTGACCTCTGCACAACACAGAGAGCCACCCTCTGACCCCTGCACAACAGAGAGCCATCCTCTGACCCCTGCATAATACATGGAGCCATCCTCTGACCCCTGCACAATACATGGAGCCATCCTCTGACCCCTGCACAACACAGAGAGCCGTCCTCTGACCCCTGCACAACACCGAGAGCCATCCTCTGAACCCTGCACAACACCGAGAGCCATCCTCTGAACCCTGAACAACACAGAGAGCCATCCTCTGACCCCTGCACAATACATAGAGCCATCCTCTGACCCCTGCACAATACATAGAGCCATCCTCTGACCCAGTACAACACAACGCCATCCTCTGACCCATGCACAACACAGAGAGCCAACTTCTGACCCCTGCACATTACATGAAGCCTTCTTCTGACCCCTCCACATTATATTGAGCCATCTTCTGACCCCTCCACATTACAAACAGCCTTCCTCTGACCCCTGCACAACACAGAGAGCCATCCTCTGACCCATGCACAATACATAAAGCCTTCTTCTGACCCCTGCACAGCACAGAGAGCCTTCCTCTGACCCCTGCACAACACAGAAAAACATCCTCTTAACCCTGCACAACACAGAGAGCCATCCTCTGAACCCTGCACAACACTGAGAGCCATCCAGTGAACCCTGCACAATACATAGAGCCATTCTCTGACCCCTGCACAATACATAGAGCCATCCTCTGACCGCTTCACATTACATAGTGCCATCCTCTGACCCTTGAACAATACATAGAGCCATCCTCTGACCCTCTCCAACACAGAGCCATCCTCTGACCCCTGCACAATACATGGAGCAATCCTCTGACCCCTGCACAATACATGGAGCCATCCTCTTACCCTCTCCAACACAGAGCCATCATCTGGCCCCTGAACAACACAGAGAGCCTTCCTCTGACCCCTCCACATTACATAGAGCCATCCTCTGACCCCTGAACATTACATAGAGCCTTCCTCTGACCCCTGCACAACACAGAGAGCCATCTTCTGACCCCTGCACAATACATGAAGCCATCCTCTAGACCCTCCTGATTACAAAGAGCCTTCCTCTGACCCCTGCAAAACACAGACAGCCATCCTCTGACCCCTGCACAATACATAAATATTTCTTCTGACCCCTGTACAGCACAGAGAACCTTCCTCTGACCCCTTCCACAACACAGGGAGCCATCCTCTGACCCCTCCACATTACATATAGCCTTTCTTTGACCCATGCACAACACAGAGAGCCATCCTCTGACCCCTGCACAATACATAATGCCTTCTTCTGTCCTCTGCACAGCACAGAGAGGCATCCTCTGACCCCTGCACAACACAGAGAGCCATCCACTGATGCCTGCACAACAGAGAGAGACATTCTCTGATCCCTGCACAATACACAGAGCCATCCTCTGACCCCTGCACAGCATAGAGAGCCATCCTCTGATCTCTGCACAATACATAAAGCCTTCTTCTGACCCTGCACAACATAGAGAGCCATCCTCTGACCCCTGCATAACACAGAGAGCCATCCTCTGACCCCTGCACAACACAGAGAGCCATCCTCTGACCCCTGCACAACACAGAGAGCAATCCTCTGACCCCTGCACAACACAGAGAGCCATCCTCTGGTCCCTGCACAACACAGAGAGACATCCTCTGGACGCTGCACAACACAGAGAGCCATCCTCTGGTCCCTGCACAACACAGAGAGCCATCCTCTGGTCCCTGCACAACACAGAGAGCCATCCTCTGGTCCCTGCACAACACAGAGAGCCATCCTCTGGTCCCTGCACAACACAGAGAGCCATCCTCTGATCGCTCCACATTACATAGAAACTTCCTCTGGTCCCTGCACAATACATAGAGCCATCCTCTGGTCCCTGCACAACACAGAGAGCCATCCTCTGGCCCCTGCACAACACAGAGAGCCATCCTCTGGCCCCTGCACAACACAGAGAGCCATCCTCTGACCACTGCACAACACAGAGAGCCATCCACTGACACCTGCACAACAGAGAGAGACATTCTCTGATCCCTGCACAATACACAGAGCCATCCTCTGACCCCTGCACAGCATAGAGAGCCATCCTCTGATCCCTGCACAATACATAGAACCATCCGCTGACCCCTGCACAATACATAGAGCCATTCTCTGACCCTGCACAAAACAGAGGTCATCCTCTGACCCCTGCAGAATACATAGAGCCATCCTTTGACCCCTGCACAATGCATAGAGCCATCCTTTGACCCCTCAACATTACATTTAGCCTTCCTCTGACCCCTGGACAATACATAAAGCCATCCTCTGGCCCCTGCACAACACAGAGAGCCATCCTCTGGCCCCTGCACAACACAGAGAGCCATCCTCTTGCCCCTGCACAACACAGAGAGCCATCCTCTGGCTCCTGCACAACACAGAGTGCCATCCTTTGATCCCTGCACAACACAGAGAGCCATCCTCTTGCCCTGTACAAAACAGAGGTCATCCTCTTACCCCTGCAGAATACATAGAGCCATCCTTTGACCCCTGCACAATGCATAGAGCCATCCTTTGACCCCTCAACATTACATTTAGCCTTCCTCTGACCCCTGGACAATACATAAAAACCTTCTTCTGACCCCTGCGCAATACACAGAGCCATCCTCTGACCCCTGCACAACACAGAGAGCCATCCTCTGGCCCCTGCACAACACAGAGAGCCATCCTCTGATCCCTGCACAATACATAGAGCCATCCTCTGACTAGAAAACTATATATCAGAAATTAAATAAATATAAATATATATATATATAAATATATATATATATATATATATATATATATATATATATATATAGGGAAAGAATAAAATGAGAACCCTATGGGGATCAAAATAATTAAATAAGCATATCAAAACTTTTGATATGCTTATTTCATTATTTTGATTCCCATATGGTTCTCATTTTATTCTTTCCCCACATATATATATATTTTTCATTTCTGATATATAGTTTTCTTCTATATAAGATACATTTGCCCATAGACTTACATCAGGAGCTGTGGCTCAACTGATATATAAACTATTCTCATAACATAGTGTTGTGGGTTAGCTTCCCCATCTGATACGCAATGAGCTTAGCTCATTGCGATAGTTCTATTTCTAGTATTAGGGCATTTTCCCACTAACGTGGGAAAATCACCTAATACTAGAAATAGCTTAAATCATTGCGTATCGGACCTTCTACTAGGTAGGAGGTGTTTGCGGCGGCTCCTCCAGTTTTTATTTTTCTTCAATGAAGCCAAAGATTTGTGGATCTTACAAATATGGGCTCCCCCTGGGCGAAGAACTGAAGTCTTCAAGCAACAATGGCCCCCCCATCGCTGAACAGCCTGGGGTTGGTTAGTCATTATGGCAGGGGTACCCCTGCTGCGTGTCCCCCTGCTATAGTGCCTCTAAACCCGGCTGGTTTGCCTAGTGCTGGTTTCGTAAAAATCGCAATTCTTTACCCAGATTTTCACAGAACCAGCAGTGGGCTTCAGCAGTAGGGTTAAAAGTGAATAGAGGGGGGACTCCACGCCTTTTTTTTTTTAAATTCATGCAAGGAACCACAGAGCACTTTTAAATCTCCCGCGGGAAGTTTAAACAGGCTCTTTTAAACAGCTCTGGCACCGCTCGGAAAGATTAATAAACTGTGAAATGAGAGCGGTGCCAGGGTTAATACTAGTGTAGTGTGCCCCCCCTCAGCCATAAAACACCAACCAGCCCCCCTGTACCCAATAGATATGGTTAAATTCACCTGCTCACAGAAGAAAATTTCTAAGCGAGAGGGTCAGTCAGCCATGTTTGTGCTCTCAAGTGAAGCCATTTTCAGTACACCCAGCAAAATCAGTACACCCAGCAAAAGATTCTATCTGACATGCGCAACATTATGACATTTTCTGAAATCCTCTATCTTTAAAATGGGGTATGTTATACCAAATTGTAAAAAAACTGTAACTTTCTCAAACTTGTGAACCCTCAAAGGCACTCCTCAGCCCTAATAGCTTTCTAACAAAACTTACTGCGTGTCTTTCAACGCCCTGTACACTGAGTTACGCTCCCCCAAAAAACCCAGAAGAACTGTGACTTTTGCGAAACAGGAAGTTGAAAAAAAAAGCGAGATTTTGAACTTTAGATTGTTGCTAAATTGTCATTTATTTTGTTTCTGAAATTTCACGTGCGGCACCTGTGGACAGTTCTCCATTTGCATGCCAAATTTCAATTTAATAGCTTTAATACGTTTTAAGATGTAGATCCTCAAACACCATGTTCCCCTCTCACAGATTCCTCATGGCAAAATTACGTTTTTTAGATGTAACCTTAATATAAGGGCCCTTATAATATATATATATATATATATATATATATATATATATATATATATATATATATATATATATACATATATATATTTTAGTGTCAATAGTGTTATCGAGGATAAGGTCACCTCTAAAAAGGAGATGGGTTTGCAAAGAGCATCTAAAGATTTGAAGACTGTGGGAAAGTGGGATTGAGCGTGTTAGGAAATTCAATAAGTGAGGAGCAGCACGGGAGAAGTTTTGAAGGCGTGAGTGAGAGGTGGTTATCGGACACGAGACAAGGTGCGGGTCAGATAATACCACTGACAACCTGTTTAAAAAACTAAGGGATGTCATTGCAACATGGCTTATCCTGCTTCGAGTCTCCTGAGGATATGTGATTTTTGATAATGCCACCAATATTGTTAGAGAATTACAGTAGGGGGAATTCCATAACATTTCCTGTTTTGCTCACACAATCAACTTGGTGGTACTGAACTTTTTAAAAAATTACAATGACATGCAGGAGATGCTGTCTGTGTCCCGAAAAATGTAGAGTCATTTTCAGGATTGTGCAACAGACAGCATATAGGAGAATACAGCAGCTGCACGACTACAATTTGAGGGGGAATGTACTTTAGTTCAGCGGAGTAGTCACCTGTGAAGAGAGTGCAGACACGGTTAGCTTGAGTCAAGTGATTGCCTTAATTATACTTTTTGAGAAGCAGCTAGAGAACTTGAAGGAGGAAATTAAACTAAACAAATCTGCTAACTATATTGTAATTGTAGATTAAGTACTTAATTCACTTCGCCAGGATCAAAGAGCTATCAACATCTTGAAGTGACGTCTCCTCCTTCAGTTTCTCTGGCAACTACTTCTAGGAAAAAACTTAGCTTTCCCAAGACGCCCAGTGGTGATGCAGATGAGTCAGCACAACATTTTGATATTTGCTCTGCTCTAAAAAAAAATTGCCTAAAAATCGTGACAGCTCTGCCATAAAATGAACTACAAATTCCATGAGGAAGGCCATTACTGGCAATTACATCAAAGTACACAGACTTCTGTGATGGTGAATTCCAGCGGGGATGAATTAGTATTGTTTGAGTAAGATGTACACAATGATGAGGGTGAACATGATGACAATGTAGATTGCAGGTGCTGAAATCTAGCTAAGAGAAGGGAGCTACCTGATGCTGGTATGCCTGGTAATATTTTGGGTAGAAATAGCATCTTGGCAATTTTATGTTTTTCTACAGTAAACTTTCCCCTTTTTTAGAGAGGTTTTTTTTCTTTAAAAAGGTACAAACTTTTTATTTTTGTTTCCCTGACTTAAAACCACTATGCACTTGAACATAGTCTTTAGCACATGAGGTAGAGGGATTAGTATCATCATGACTGAGACTGGAGAGTTACAACATGTCACCCCTCCTGTTTCTGTATGAGCTATGGCACAGTAGACTGGAGACTTTTAAGAACACTGACAGCCCTATTATTACAATTTCTGTTTTAGCACTGAACCCTGCCACCGCTCCTGTTTCTGAGTGAGCTATGGTACAGTAAAATGTAACTGCAGATTTAGACCAAGACAGCCAACTCTATAATTTGTATTTCTGCAATGACTCTTAGCACTCCTCTTTGTGTGTTACCTATACAACACAGTAGAATTTGCCTGCATATTCAGAAGACAAGCCTGCTAGCCCTCCTATTTGTATGTCAGCATTGACTCTTGGCAATTGAGCAATGGAGCTCTTCTCTTTGGGTGTATATAATACTGTACACTTTTTGGTGCAAATTCAGAAGAAAAGTCTGCAAGGACTAGTATTTGTATTTCAGCAATGACAATTAGCAATGCAGCTCTCTTTTTTGTGTTACCTATATAACACAGTAGTATTTGACTGCAGAATTACACCAACCCTGACAGCACTAGTATTTGTATTTTTCTACAATGAGAATTACAAACGCAGCTCTCCTTTTAGTGTGTTACCTATATAGCACAGTAGAATTGGACTGCAGAATTACATCAACCCTGTAAGCACTATTATTTGTATTTTGCTACAATGAGAATTAGCAATGGAGCTCTCCTGATTGTCACTGATTACTTTGTTGACCACTGCTACCACCCTCCTCTTTCAATTCTATAACTTTGCCTGCCCAACTGCTCTACACTCTGTGCTACCGCTTCTGAGTCCCTCTCTCAAATGGCGATAGATCGCTTTGGAGGGCAGTATTTATAGATTCCAAAACTCGCAAGATCCCGACGACGTAATGCTTCATTTTCGATTCTGAAAAATCGCGAAAGTCGGCTCGGTACTCGGATCCCTTAAGTTCGGGTGTGTTTGGTTCCCGAGGAACCTAGCCTGAGCATCTCTAGTTCCTAGGTCTTTATGTAGACATAGCAGAGAACTATGATTTATGACATATTGAATCAACAAGATCGTTCAATAAGAGATTGTCTCAGTCTTCTAGAAATGTTTATATCCACTACTGGAATTATCCGATGGGCAAGATGGCACATGAGAACCCTACAACTAGAATTACTCAAATGTTGGGATCATAGCCAAGAATCTTAGATACAATAAATCAATTAAAGGTGGATGGAACCTTTAAGGAGATTCCAATAAACATCTATCTCAGAACCTAATATGGTTCATTTTACAAATGGCTTCTAGCACCAAAGGCTAGGGGGGAGCGCCTTTGAGCTCAGAGATGGTACAGGGCACCTGGAGTCAAGTAGAAAATGAGCTGCATATACATATGTAAGAAATGAGAGCATTTTGGAAAGCAAGTATGGATTTTCAACTTTCCTTGTACCATGCTCATCTCAACATATTCTCAGACAACCAGACAGTGGGGTAGGGTACTATTTGCCGACAGTCAGAATGTCGACAGGTTCAGTGTGTCCATGTGGTTAAAATGGCAACATAATTGTCAACCGGTAGTAAAGTTGACAGTCACAATGTCGACATTCAAACTGCAATGCCCCCTCCAGTCGACAGATCTGCCTCCACAATACAGTATAAAACAATTAAAAGAAACAGCTTACCCTTAGTACTGCCAGTTTAGGTTGGTACTCGCAAAATTGGGGGACAGAAAGTGTGGAGTCTGTCCTGATTTTACTAGTACCAGTGTTAGGATTTGCCAGCCGGGACTGGTGGCACTATAGGAGTAGAACCCACAGTGTGGACACCCCCTAACATGTTGACAACCAACGCCAGACTGGTCAGGATGAGGCTGGATTCCCTAGGAAGATTGGGTCTGCAAAAACAATGCAGACACACTAGGCCTCTTCCCACACCCCTGGGCAGTGGGTGTGGGGTAATAACAACTATTTTATGGTACAAACACCCTTTTTTCCCTGGTGCACTACAGGTCCTAGAAAGCTCAAGCTGTCATTAGCTGGGCATGTTAGTGCTTGTACTACTACAAGCACCAGCATAACCGTGGCTGCCAGTGCATGCTGGCACTGAAGGATCCACAATGCCCACTGGGACCTGTAGTGCAGCAACACAAAATGTAAATAAAACACACACACCCGGTTTATCAAAAAACACTATAGTACTCACTAACATCCAGGTTCTTCATCTGTAATTCATGCTTATCCATAAAATAAAATTATATGCTGGGATTTTGCAGCTTGAAACCATAAAATAAAAACACCATAAAATAAAAAATAAAAATGCACATCCGCGGTCTTGCAGTTTTGAAAGACTCCCAGAGAATCCTTGCTTGGCAAAGTAAAAAAAAGCCTTTGGACTGACGCAAACTAGCTCTTCACATTAAGAGCTACCGCCGCGTAATGAGCTCTATTTATAACATGGGGTGTTCCCATAACCTCAGCGCTGAGGACATGGGTAATAATATCAAAAGAACCCCACACTTTTTGTACCTCTGATTTTTCTAGTACCAGCCTAGGCTGGCAACACTAGAGTTACCAAATCAAATATTATGGAAACCCCTGCACACAAAACCAAATGCAGCCTCTTTATCCTTTAAGCACAAACCCCCTTTTTGTGCTTCAAGTTTGAGCAATATATATAATGGAAAAGGACAAAGATGGCACTATTGATATCATCTAATAAAAAACAACAAGTCGGTAATAGTCCCGAATGAACAGTTCAATGAAAAGTCAATAAAAGTCAATAAAAGTCAATGAAAATAAATCTTGATGATGGTTTTCACCTTAGATAAATCTTCTTGATTCCCACATCAATCCGTTGATCATAAAAGGAAGGAAACATCCAAAGAATATGTCTTAGAATAATTTATATCAGACATCCAAGTGGTTAAACTCGTTATGGTCTCTCTATTCCCCGGTGAAATCTAACATGTACCATGCAGCACCCCGTGATAAATATTTGATGTCTTTTCAAATATACACTTACACAGAAAGACGGATGGCTGGATCCAGTGGATAGTTTCTCCCCCTTTACTGAAGTCAATATTTACTCCGATATGTAAAAAAAGGGGAAGTTCCTCATGTTTAAAATCATTGGTACATTTATTTAAACAATGGGCACATGTCCCGATAAAACATAAAAACAGATAGCATATAACACACGACCATCAGGTGAAGGTGGACTCTTACCCCCACTCAGAAAATAATTGGCACGTAAGGAGATGTTAATGTCCGAATCCGGACCACCGGCTTGATCACTCATGGATCCCGCTGTTGCTGGGTGGAAGGGAGTTCCCCTGCACGTACTTCTGACGTCACCTACTCCTTGCCAACGCGTTTCGAATATTAAATCTTTATCAAGGCATAGTAGGCGAACATTTTCCCGATCTTAAATAGTGTCCTCTTAATTGACTTCCTATATAATAGCCGTTTTTTCACATAACATAACCCAATCAAATGGTGATATGAGAATACCCATAATCTACTAAACGGCTCTTATTTACATCAAAAATAAAACAAATGAAATAAATTACAATAATTTCACATTTAGGTCTAACAAGCATAACTCCATGTCATAAAGCTTCAGACTCCTTTATATGCCCCTTCTTAAGTATAATATTGATCACTCGGAAGACACACAGACATCGATATAAACATCAAACATTGAAACATAACCTAAATCACATCCTTAGAACTCTGCATATCTTTTTTAATTTGCTTAACCCTTTCCTTCTTCATTCCTCTAAAAACCATTTGACTTCAAAGTCCTTATTCAGACCTTTCGGGGTTAAGGTTCCCCCGACCTTCATTGAACTGTTCATTCGGAACACTAGAGTTAAGCTATTGGGTCAGGGCACACTGTCCTTTATTTCTTTTATTTATGTATTGGTGCTTTATTTTTATTTTATTTTTCCTGTATTATTTACTGTATTGTGCCGGCTGCTCTGGCGCCTGTCTTGCGCTGGCATTCCCATTTGAATGTAGCCATTTTAACCACGCAGACACAGTGAACCTGACAACATTCTGACTGTCAACATTTAGGTTCAGCACCAACAAATTGACTGCATCCTAGACAGGTGTAGCATTCATAAACATAGAGTGAAGTATCTGAAGTACAATTATCATGAAAGATCTAACACCAACACCAATCAAGATGTGAGCAGAAGGACATTTCATCTCTTGTAGCCAGCAAAAAAAACAAATAGTGACAGATTTTCTCAGCCATTATCAGATTCACCCAGGAGAATGAAGATGTATTTCGGCTACTGATACATAGGTTTGGCCTACCACAAATAGATTTAATGGGGACAGTTCAGAATATGAGAGCAAACGGAGCTATGACTGTGTGCTAGAGAGATTTGACTCAAAGAACAGGCCCCTTTCCTGTGGAATAGGTGCCCTAAATATCCTGAGGGATAGTCTCCCAATGAATGGGAGGAGGAGGTGATAAAAGCTGGGTCTGCACATGTGCAGTCCTGGAAAGCAGACTAGTGGTGTCAGAGAAAGCTGCTGTGCCACGGAGCCGGGAGGATGCTCAGGTAGTACGGGCAGGTGCGTGCGCCGGATCCTGAGCATTAGGTCTGCTGGTCCAACGTGTGAGTTACCCCCATTTAAAGGTGGGCACCGAACACTTAGGACCGAGCTTCCTGGGGAATTTGACATGGAATCTCTTAAGTAAAGAGCGTTGATGTCTGAGGAATCCACCCAGGAGCGTTCTTCAGGACAGCAGTCTTTCCAATCCTCTAAATATTTAATGCTCTATGTAATATTTTGGAGTCAAGGATTTGGCTGATTTCAAATTGTTGTCCTTGTTGACACTCAACCAGAGTGGGAGGAGATGATGTATGTAAGAAATGACTGATGACCAGAGGCTTCAAAAGCGAAACATGAAAGGTGTTGGGAATACAGAGAGATGATGGATGATTTAATTTAAAAGAAACTGGATTAATGACCTGCAGGATCCTAAAAGTACCGATGATGCGTGGAGCAAATTTCGTGCAGGGAACCTGCAAGCAAATATTTTTTGTAGCAAGCCAAACCTTATCTCCAATCTTCAGTGCGGGAACTGCTTGACGCTTTTTATCAGCAGAAAGTTTATAACAGATGTTTTTCTGAGGCAACCACGTACTTTGGACCAGATGGAAGTGAAGTCACGGTAGAGTGCATCCACAGCAGGTACCTGGCTGGGAGGGAGGGACGATAATTTAGGTAGAGAAGGATGGAGACTGTAAACAATAGAAAAGGGCATAGCTGAGGTAGATTAATGGAATAAATTATTATGGGCGAACTCAGCCCATGGCAGAAGATCGGACTAATTGTCCTGGTCAGTGGAGGAGTACATTCTAATAAAGATCGCAAGGTCTTGATTGACCCTCCGTTCGTCCATTCGACTGAGTCGATAGGCCGAGGAGAAGCTCAATTGGATGTTGAGGAGCTTGCAAAGTGCTTGCCAAAATTTGGATACAAACTGGACACCACGGTCAGAGACTATTTAAAATGGAGCCGTGTAACCTAAAAACCTCCTTGATGAACAGCTGAGCCAGCACTGGAGATGATGGTAAGCCAACCAGGGGAACGGAATGGGTCATTTTGGAAAAACGGTCAACTATCGCCAAAACCGTGTCGAACCTCTTGCTGGGAGGAAGGTCTGTGTTGAAATCCATGAAAATAGGTAAGCATGGCCAGGCTGGAATAAGGAGAGGCAGCAGGAGGCGTGACCTTGCCTGACTGGAGATTTTATGTCAAGCACAGGTATCATAAGCGGCCACAAAATCTTTAACATTTGAACAAAAGGTAGGTGTCACGGGCACTAGGAGTCTTTACCCAGGGATCACCAGGTGGTAGGCTTACCAGAGCAATGAGATGGTAATAGGTACTCTGGTAGCTGGGTGATCACGGACCAGGAAGCAGCAGATGATGAGATGCTCAGGAAAGTCTATGACTAGCAGCACTGGTAATATGCAGGTAATAGTACACGAGGAACTGTAGGACAAGGACACGTGAAGGTAGTCAGTGGTCTGCGGTAGCAAGTTGTACCACTGCTGTAGTGAGGAGGAATGTCCAACAGAAACGAGGAGGTGATGAGAGTCAGCGGTCTGCGGATAGCAAGTTGTACCGCTGTCTGAGTGAAGGAATGGAATCCAAGTGGAGGTATCCGGGGAGTCAGTGGTCTGCGATAGCAAGTTGTACCACTGCTATGTGAGAGGATACTAGAACAGGTGATACTGGAAACAGGGATCAGTGGTCCGCTACTAGCAAGTTGTACCACTGAATATATATGTGAGGAGGTGCACGGGGAGAGACTGCAACACAGGATATACACAGGCACCTTATACACGATCCACAGTAACATGCACAATATATATATAAATGACTGAACAGGTCTGCAAATATAGAAAGTCTCTTGAAGTAGTCCAGCACAAGTTAACACAGTCAATGATGGCAATGGACTCAGCGGATAGCAGACTCCAGAGGAGAACCAACACAGTCCAGCAAGATATGCAATACACCAGCACAGTCAATGAGAAGTATGCATACCGTGGTTCAGAAGCAGGCAGTCAGATAGGAGTGCAGCGATACCTGAGCGGCAGGAGGCCGGCTGGATGAGAAGTCCCAGGATAGATGAGGCAGCGGTCTAGTAGGTGCAGCGCACAGATAAGTAGACCAACAGGGAGACGAATCCACAGGAATCAGTAACACGTGGAACTGGACTCAAGGAGGACCCAGGAGAGTGGAGATGATCCAGCAGAGGAGTAGTTGATAAGATATAAATCCAATGCTGACAGGAGGGTAGACCAGCGGGACACGTGAAGGCGTGGAAAGCGGATCAGCAGTAGATGGGTGATAGCGCGGTCAGCAGCAGCAGGACTCTGCGGTACAGGGAGGTAACCAGTAGCAACCAATAGTTGTCAGTAGCGATGGAACACGGGAGAGCAGAGTAGACCAGGAGCTGTTGATCACGGAGAGTGGCAAATGGCAATGAGAGCAGCAGTCTCGAGGAAACACAGGAGAGCTGAGAAGAGACTGCAGTGCACAGGGGCAGCGGATAGGAATCAGCTAACTTGTCACGATGATGAACACAGGCGAGTTGTAGGCTGGAGGCTGTAGTGCACGGAAGCAGCGGATAGACATCAGCTAACAGTCACGATGATGAACACAGGCGAGTTGTAGGCTGGAGGCTGTAGTGCACGGAAGCAGCGGATAGACAACAGCTAGCAGTCACGATAATGAACACAGGCGAGTTGTAGGCTGGAGGCTGTAGTGCACGGAAGCAGCGGATAGACAACAGCTAACAGTCACGATAATGAACACAGGCGAGTTGTAGGCTGGAGGCTGTAGTGCACGGAGGCAGCGGATAGGAATCAGCTCACGGACTTGATGAGGAACAGGTGAGTGGATGTAAAGTAACGGTTGGAGTGCACGGAGGCAGCGGGTAGGAACCAGCAAACAGTCACAGTGAAATATAATAGCGTGATGTGGATTAGAGGACTGTAGTGCACGGAGGCAGCGGATAGGAATCAGCAAACAGTCACAATGATAAGTAATAGCGTTGAAGTGGTTTGGAAGACTGTAGTGCACGGAGGCAGCGGATAGGAATCAGCTAACAGTCACGATGATACAGTTGATGGTAGAAGTGGTATGGGAACCACAGTAGTAGAAGTGGTTTGGAAACCACAGAGGTAGAAGTGGTTTGGAAACCACAGGAATCAGCAGCGCTGAAAACACGAGGAATACAGGAACACCTTCAGAGACTCATAGGAAATGAGACTCCAAGATCAGGCAACGTGGTGTTGACCACAGGTGCTTAATATAGGGAGGTTGCCTGATCTGCCAATTGAGTTAAAGGGACATACACTGAAGTATAGGAAAGGGCTGCGCATGCGCAGACCCTCAGGATGGAGGACGGCCATGGTTCCTAAATGTCCGGGAAGAGGCACTCACAGTACGGTGAGTGACAGTACCCCCCCTTTTAAAGGTGGGCACAGAACGCCTGGAACCGGGCTTGTCCGGATTTTTGGAGTAGAACTTCTTCAAAAGGGCAGGAGCATTAAGATCTTCAGCTTTGATCCAAGAGCGCTCCTCAGGACCAAAGCCCTTCCAATGAACGAGGAAACGGAGGACTCCTCGCGAAATTTTTGCGTCTAGTACCTCAGTAATCTCAAAATCCTCCTCCTGATGAACTTGAACTGGCTGCGGAGCTGAGGGAGGATTTGAGAAACGGTTGATAATAAGAGGTTTGAGTAAAGACACATGGAAGGCATTAGAAATCCGAAGATTCTTAGGAAGAAGAAGTTTCACACATACTGGATTGATTACTTGAATGATCCTATATGGACCAATAAAACGAGGGGCGAATTTCATAGATGGAACCTTCAAACGAATGTTTTTTGTAGATAACCAGACACGATCTCCAATTTTTAGTGGTGGAATAGCCCGTCTCTTCTTATCTGCGAAAGATTTATATTTGATAGATGTCTTCTTTAAACAGGTTTTGACCTGAGACCAGATATTTTTAAAGGTCTGACAAACAGTTTCCACCGCAGGAACTTGGGTGGGCGGGAGGGCAGGAAATTCCGGAAAAGACGGATGGTGACCGTAGACCACAAAAAATGGAGTTTTGGATGATGACTCATGGTACATGTTGTTATGGGCGAATTCAGCCCAAGGAAGCAACTCTACCCAGTTGTCTTGATTAGCTGAAGAGAACATCCTTATAAAAGTCTCAAGATCTTGATTGACACGTTCAGTTTGTCCGTTAGATTGCGGATGGTAAGAAGATGAGAGTGCTAATCGTATGCCCAAGGTTTTACAAAGGGCTCGCCAGAATCTGGAAACGAATTGTACTCCTCTATCCGACACAATCTCAGACGGACATCCATGGATACGGAAGATCTCTTTAATGAAATGTTCAGCCAGAATAGACGAGGAAGGCAAACCAGCCAGAGGAATGAAATGAGCCATCTTCGAAAATCTGTCCACCACCACCCAAATAGTGTTATGATTCTTACTAGGTGGTAAGTCAGTAACGAAATCCATACTAATATGGGTCCACGGTTTGGACGGAATGGGTAGTGGTCGCAGCAACCCTGCTGGAGTTCTGCGGGAGGATTTGAACTGGGAACATAGCTCACAGGAAGCAATGAACTCTTTGACGTCTCTCCTCATTGAAGGCCACCAGTAACTTCGAGAGAGAATCTCAAAGGTCTTGTGTTCACCGGCGTGTCCAGAAAAACGAGAGGCATGGAACCACGAAAGGATTTTCCTCCTTAGAGTAGGAGGCACGAGGGTCTTCCCAAATGGTAGCGTTTTGGTAGATGAAGCAGCCAGTGAGATACATTTGGGGTCTAGAATGGTATGGTTGGAAACCTCTTCTATATCAGAGGACGTCACAAAAGCTCTAGATAAAGCGTCAGCTTTTTTGTTCTTGGCAGCTGGTTTGAAGGTTATTATTAATTCAAAACGGGAAAAGAAAAGAGACCATCTTGCTTGACGAGGGTTCAAGCATTGGGCAGACTGGAGATATGACAAGTTCTTATGATCCGTGAAGATCGTCACCGGATGGCGAGCTCCTTCCAATAAGTATCTCCATTCCTCTAATGCAGCTTTGATAGCCAGTAACTCCTTGTCCCCGATAGTATAATTCTTCTCTGCGGGCAGGAGACCCCGAGAATAGAAGGCACAAGGATGAAATTTTTGCTGTTCCGAGCGTTGGGAGAGAATAGCTCCTAAGCCCACATTAGAGGCATCTACTTCCAGGAAGAAGGGGAGTGTCACATCAGGCTGCCGAAGGATTGGAGCCGAAGAGAAGGACTCTTTTAGTGTTTGAAAGGCTTGAAGAGCCTCAGGTGACCATTGCTTAGGATTAGCCCCCTTCCTAGTCAGGGCCACAATAGGAGATGCAATGGAAGAAAAGTCTTGAATGAAGCGTCTATAGTAATTGGCAAAACCTAAAAAACGCTGGATAGCACGAAGAGTAGTTGGCTGGGGCCAATGTAGTACAGCATTCACCTTGTCGGGATCCATCTTCAGGCCAACTCCGGAAACTATATACCCCAAGAATGGAATCTGGGGTAATTCGAATAACATTTTTCTAATTTACAGAACAATGAATTTTTCCGTAGCCTGGAGAGGACTTCTGCCACATGTTGGTGGTGAGAAGGCAGGTCCTGTGAAAAGATCAATATGTCGTCCAGGTAGACGACGACACATACATATAATAAGTCCCGGAAGATCTCATTGATGAAACCTTGAAAAACAGCAGGGGCATTACACAGCCCGAAAGGCATTACCAGATATTCGTAATGCCCATCTCTGGTGTTAAACGCTGTCTTCCATTCGTCACCGGAACGGATTCTGATTAAATTGTAGGCACCACGAAGATCCAACTTAGTAAAGATACGGGCTCCCTTGATGCGATCGAATAGCTCAGTGATCAGCGGAATGGGATACCGATTCTTGATAGTAATGGCATTGAGTCCACGAAAATCTATGCAAGGGCGTAAAGATCCATCCTTCTTTTTAACGAAGAAGAACCCAGCTCCAGCGGGAGAGGTGGAAGGTCGAATAAACCCACGCTGGAGGTTCTCCTGTATATACTCAGATGTAGCTTGAGTTTCAGGTAACGAGAGTGGATAGACCCGGCCCCTGGGGGGAGTCTTGCCAGGTAGAAGGTCGATCGGACAATCCCAAGAACGATGAGGAGGAAGACGTTCAGACTGAGCTTTATCAAAAACATCAGTAAATGAAGCATATTGAGGAGGGAGTCCCGGTGAGGTAGATGAGATAGAAGATTGCTGTACTTTGAGAGGAATGACTTGGGAAAGGCAACGATGGTGACATTCAGCCCCCCAAGACGTGACTTGAGGGGTGCGCCAGTCAATCTGGGGAGAGTGACACTGAAGCCATGGAAGGCCTAAGACAATTGGACTTGTCGTAACAGGAAGGATTAAAAACGATATTTCTTCATGATGCAGGGCACCAATCTGAAGGGTTACTGGAGACGTACTCTGAGTGATGAGACCGTTGATGAGACGTGATCCATCTATAGCCGTCACAGTAATGGGTGTTTTTAAGGTAATCACTGGTAGAGACCATTGATTTACTAATGATTTGGAAATAAAATTTCCTGCTGCTCCGGAATCAATCAATGCCTGGGACTCAAAGGTTTTGGTAGCACAGGAAATCGTAACGTCAAAGGCGCAGACTTTAGATTTCATGGAAGATGGAGAGGACTCCAGGGACCCTAACTTCACCTCTCCAGAACTAGTTAGGGCCTGGCATTTCCCGATCTCTTAGGGCAAGAGCTGAGAATATGAGTGGAATCAGCACAATAGATACAGAGTCTATTCTTTACTCTTCGTTTCCTCTCCTCTGAGGATAATTTGGAACGTCCTATCTCCATGGGGATCACAGAGGGTGAAACTGGACGAAATTGAGGGTTAGAACGAAGAGGTGCTTTAGCAGAAGTTGTTTTCTCAGCCTCTCTTTCACGAAATCTCATATCAACACGATGGCATAGAGAGATCAAATCTTCAAGTGACGAAGGAAGCTCGTGAGTAGTCAGTGCATCTTTAATTTTATCGGAAAGCCCCTGCCAGAAGGCGGCAACTAGGGCTTCAGTATTCCACTGAAGTTCAGAGGCTAAGATCCTAAATTGAATGACGTACTGGCCTACTGTATGAGATCCTTGTCGTAGACGGAGGATGCTGGAAGCAGCGGAGGTCACACGACCTGGTTCATCGAACACACTTCGGAATGTAGCAATGAATTTGGCACTATCTTGCAATATTGGGTCGTTTCTTTCCCACAGAGGGGAGGCCCAAGCCAGGGCTTGTCCAGAAAACAAAGAGATAAGATAGGCCACTCTGGAACGATGGGTAGAAAAATTTTGAGGTTGGAGCTCAAAATGGACTGAACATTGGTTAAGGAAACCCCTACAAGTTTTGGGGTCCCCATCGTACTTTGACGGAGTAGGCAGGTGAAGCGTAGAAGCTGTAGACACCTGGGATGGCACTGGGGAAACGGAGGAAAGCACAGGAGCCTCAGTAGTGGCTGTCACTGTCTGTCCAGATGTTCCTTGGGAGGTTAACGATTGATAACACTGAAGTAACAGCTGTTGGCGGGCATCCTGTTGCTCCACATGGTTGACCAGATGCTGCAGCATCTCTTTGGCTGTAGGTTCCGAATCTGGGTCTGTCATGGCCTGATCTTACTGTCACGGGCACTAGGAGTCTTTACCCAGGGATCACCAGGTGGTAGGCTTACCAGAGCAATGAGATGGTAATAGGTACTCTGGTAGCTGGGTGATCACGGACCAGGAAGCAGCAGATGATGAGATGCTCAGGAAAGTCTATGACTAGCAGCACTGGTAATATGCAGGTAATAGTACACGAGGAACTGTAGGACAAGGACACGTGAAGGTAGTCAGTGGTCTGCGGTAGCAAGTTGTACCACTGCTGTAGTGAGGAGGAATGTCCAACAGAAACGAGGAGGTGATGAGAGTCAGCGGTCTGCGGATAGCAAGTTGTACCGCTGTCTGAGTGAAGGAATGGAATCCAAGTGGAGGTATCCGGGGAGTCAGTGGTCTGCGATAGCAAGTTGTACCACTGCTATGTGAGAGGATACTAGAACAGGTGATACTGGAAACAGGGATCAGTGGTCCGCTACTAGCAAGTTGTACCACTGAATATATATGTGAGGAGGTGCACGGGGAGAGACTGCAACACAGGATATACACAGGCACCTTATACACGATCCACAGTAACATGCACAATATATATATAAATGACTGAACAGGTCTGCAAATATAGAAAGTCTCTTGAAGTAGTCCAGCACAAGTTAACACAGTCAATGATGGCAATGGACTCAGCGGATAGCAGACTCCAGAGGAGAACCAACACAGTCCAGCAAGATATGCAATACACCAGCACAGTCAATGAGAAGTATGCATACCGTGGTTCAGAAGCAGGCAGTCAGATAGGAGTGCAGCGATACCTGAGCGGCAGGAGGCCGGCTGGATGAGAAGTCCCAGGATAGATGAGGCAGCGGTCTAGTAGGTGCAGCGCACAGATAAGTAGACCAACAGGGAGACGAATCCACAGGAATCAGTAACACGTGGAACTGGACTCAAGGAGGACCCAGGAGAGTGGAGATGATCCAGCAGAGGAGTAGTTGATAAGATATAAATCCAATGCTGACAGGAGGGTAGACCAGCGGGACACGTGAAGGCGTGGAAAGCGGATCAGCAGTAGATGGGTGATAGCGCGGTCAGCAGCAGCAGGACTCTGCGGTACACGGAGGTAACCAGTAGTAACCAATAGTTGTCAGTAGTGATGGAACACGGGAGAGCAGAGTAGACCAGGAGCTGTTGATCACGGAGAGTGGCAAATGGCAATGAGAGCAGCAGTCTCGAGGAAACACAGGAGAGCTGAGAAGAGACTGCAGTGCACAGGGGCAGCGGATAGGAATCAGCTAACTTGTCACGATGATGAACACAGGCGAGTTGTAGGCTGGAGGCTGTAGTGCACGGAAGCAGCGGATAGACATCAGCTAACAGTCACGATGATGAACACAGGCGAGTTGTAGGCTGGAGGCTGTAGTGCACGGAAGCAGCGGATAGACAACAGCTAACAGTCACGATAATGAACACAGGCGAGTTGTAGGCTGGAGGCTGTAGTGCACGGAAGCAGCGGATAGACAACAGCTAACAGTCACGATAATGAACACAGGCGAGTTGTAGGCTGGAGGCTGTAGTGCACGGAGGCAGCGGATAGGAATCAGCTCACGGACTTGATGAGGAACAGGTGAGTGGATGTAAAGTAACGGTTGGAGTGCACGGAGGCAGCGGGTAGGAACCAGCAAACAGTCACAGTGAAATATAATAGCGTGATGTGGATTAGAGGACTGTAGTGCACGGAGGCAGCGGATAGGAATCAGCAAACAGTCACAATGATAAGTAATAGCGTTGAAGTGGTTTAGAAGACTGTAGTGCACGGAGGCAGCGGATAGGAATCAGCTAACAGTCACGATGATACAGTTGATGGTAGAAGTGGTATGGGAACCACAGTAGTAGAAGTGGTTTGGAAACCACAGAGGTAGAAGTGGTTTGGAAACCACAGGAATCAGCAGCGCTGAAAACACGAGGAATACAGGAACACCTTCAGAGACTCATAGGAAATGAGACTCCAAGATCAGGCAACGTGGTGTTGACCACAGGTGCTTAATATAGGGAGGTTGCCTGATCTGCCAATTGAGTTAAAGGGACATACACTGAAGTATAGGAAAGGGCTGCGCATGCGCAGACCCTCAGGATGGAGGACGGCCATGGTTCCTAAATGTCCGGGAAGAGGCACTCACAGTACGGTGAGTGACAGTAGGCCACCAATAGTCTCTGGAAATGATCTAGGAGGTTTTGAGAAAAATGGCATGTCCAGAAAATCGGTAGCCATGGAACCACGAAGGAGTATCCTTCATAGATGTGTTGGGTCGAAGGTCTTGCCTGGTGGTGAAGTGACGGGCGGTGCCACAGAAGGTGAGCGGAGATCCCTGGCATCCAGAATAGGATGGTTGTCAGACACCTCTGTATACTGGGTAGAATCAAAGGCTCGAGAGAGAGCATCAGCTTTTTTGTTCATATGACTGGGTTTGTAGGTGATGCAGAGATTGAAAAGGGAGGAAAATAGAGCCCAGTGGGAATGGCGGAGATTGAGACATTGGTCAGTTTGTAGATATAGGAGGTTTTTATGGTTATAAAAATAGTCACTGGGTATCGGTCACCCTCTAGAAGATATCTCCATTCGGAGAGGGCCTGCTTCATAGCATCATTTTTTACCGCCGGGAGGGACTTGCGGAAATAGAATGCACAGGGGTGAAGTTTTCTCAAAGGGGATCTTTGAGACAGCACTGTACCTATGCCAACCACTGAGGCGTCCATTTCAAGGAAGAAGGTCAGGGTGTCATCAGGCTGTTTGGAGTACTGGAGCTGTGGAAAAGGCTTCTTTGAGGACGTTGAATGCCTGAAAAGCTTCAGGTGTCCAAGTTTTAATGTGTGCTCCCTTCTGGGTGAGGGCCACAATAGGAGAAACCAAAGTGGAATAGCCCTGAATAAACTGTCTATAGAGCCATGGCCAAAAGTTTTGAGAATGACACAAGAATTTATTTTCACAACGTTTGCTGCTTAAGTGTTTTTAGACCTTTTTATCAGATGTTACTATGGTATACTGAAGTAAAATTACAAGCATTTCATAAGTGGAAAAGGCTTTTATTGACAATTACTTTAAGTTTATGCAAAGATTCAATATTTGCAGTGTTGATCCTTCTTTTTGAAGACCTCTGCAATTCGCTCTGGCATGCTGTCAATCAACTTCTGGGCCATATACTGACTGATGGCCATTCTTTGCTAATCTATGCTTGGAGTTTGTCAGAACTTGTGGGTTTTTGTTTGTTCACCTGCCTCTTTAGGATTGACCACAAGTTCTCAATGGGATTAAGGTCTGGGGAGTTTCCTGGCCATGGACCCAAAATTTTGATGTTTTGTTCCCCACGCAACTTAGTTATTACTTTTGCCTTATGGCAAGGTTCTCCATCATGCTGGAAAAGGCATTGTTCATCACCAAACTGTTTCTTGGATGGTTGGGAGTAGTTGCTCTTAGAGGATTTTTAGTACCATTAATTATTCATGGCTGTGTTCTTAGGCAAAATTGTGAGTGAGCCTACTCCCTTGGCTGAGAAACAATCCCACACATGAGTAGTCTCAGGATGCTTTACTGTTGGCATGACTGATGGTAGCGCTCACGTTTCCTTCTCCGGACAAGCGTTTTTCCAGATGTCCTAAACAATCTGAAAGGGCATCAGAAAAAATGACTCAGCACTCCAATCCCTGTACCTTTTGCAGAATATCAGCCTATCCTTGATGCTTTTCCTGGAGAGAAATGGCTTCTTTTCTGGCCTTCTTGACACCAGCCCACCCTCCAAATGTCTTCACATCACTGTGCGTGCAGATGCTCTCACACCTGCCTGCTGCCATTCCTGAGCATGCTCTGCACTAGTGGTACCCCGATCCCTCAGCTGAATCAAGTTTAGGAGACGTTCCTGGCACCTGCTGGACGTTCTTTGGCGCCCTGAAGCCTTCTTCACAGCTTTTGAACCTCTCTTCTTGATGATCCAATAAATGGTTGATTTAGGTGCAATCTTACTAGCAGCAATATCCTTGCCTTTGAATTCTTTGTGCAAATAAATGATGAGTGCACGTTTCCATGCAGGTAACCATGGTTAATAGAGGAAAAACAATTATTTCAAGCACAACCCTCCTTTTAAAGCTTCCAGTCTGTTATTATTCTAACTCAATCAGCATGACAGAGTGATCTCCAGCCCTGTCCTCGTCAACACTCTCACCTGTGTTAACGAGAGAATCACTGACCTGATGTCAGCTGGTCCTTTTGTGGCAGGGCTGAAATGCAGTGTAAATGTTGTCTTTGGTATAAAGTTCATTGGCATGGCAAAGGGAGACTTTGAAATTGGATGAATGATGTACGCAAAGCTACGTCTATATTTTTAGACAGAGTGGTTGTTATCTTATCTGATGCTTTCGATATATGTTTTTATACATGTTTTAATGTAAAAAATTGTATATTTTACCTGCAGTTCACAGTTCCTTTGTAGTTATTCGAATACCAGTGCATATTTTTTTTTTTTTCATTAGAGATTATGTAGGCCACCTACGCTATGTGTCCAACTGTATTGAACACTGGTTCAAAAAACCCAGACAATTTTTGGGGTCCCCGTCGAAATTAGAGGGTGAAGGTAAATAAAGGGTAAAGGAGGCGGTTAAAGAAGGAGAAATGTCGGCTGCCGGCAGAGCAGGGAGATCAGGAAGTGCAGCTTGGAGAGTATCCAAACGAGATGCCAGAGCTTGAAGGCATTGTCAAAGTTGACGCTGGGTGGCGTCCTGCTGCTCCACTCTGCCCACTAGGTATTGCAGTAAATCTTTTGGGGATGATTCTCCCGAGGGATCCATATTTTAGCATGTTCTTACTGTCACAATCACCATGATGATCAGATCCTTGTATCCTGTCTGGGTTGGCACTACTCAGCCCAGAGGAGTGGAGTCTAACGAAGCAGATGGTTTTCGCCAGGGACCCCCGTAAGGAGGTGTGGACTTTGCGGCCTCTGCTCCACAGGTCGCGTCCTCTGAGTGAGTGCCAAATGACACCAGTAGAGAGAATCTAGAGGCTGAGAAAAGGTGATGATCCAATAGGGTCTGAATGGTACTGGAAATTAGGAGCACAGAAGGGCAGTAGAAGGAGTGACTACTTTGGAATGGCTGCAGAGTCTGCCAAAACACAGGGAGTGGTGGTCCATGGTAAGTATGGAAACCACTGTGGTTAGCTGCAGGGTTGCTGGAGACAAGCTGCTGCAGGTAAGGAGACAACTGTGGTTAGCTGCAGAGTTGCTGGAGACAAGGAGCGATAGTCTGCGCCAAGTATGGGGCAGGAGAGCAAACTGAGCCATGTCTGTGTGCTAGAGAGATCTGACTCAAACAACAGGCCCCTTCCTGTGAAAAAGGTGCTTTAAATATCCTGAGGGATAATTAGTCTCCCAATGAATAGGAGGAGGAGGTGATAAAAGCTGGGTCTGCCCATGTGCAGTCCTGGAAAGCAGATTAATGGTGTCAGAGGGAGCTGCTGTGCCATGAAGCCGGCAGAATGAGTGCGCCAAACCCCAGGCATTAGGTCTGCAGATCCGACGTGTGACAGGCAGGTTGCCACAATGCTTTGGTTCATCTTGGCTGCTGCTTAAGATAATGGGGTCGATCAGCGGATCCGTCACTATTGGAAATGTGCCCGCTCCATAATCCTACTGTGGGTAAACACCTCTAAAGTAGGTCTTCACTTTGAACAAGTGATATTGCCTGTGATGGTGTTTACTTGCTAGCTTCCTGGTACTATGCCTTCGCTTTAGTTGGTTCCTGGCTCCTGATCTCTGGCTATGCATTATGGTGACTTCTAGCTCCTGAATCACTGGTTTGGCATATCTGTTGGTATTGGTTCCTGACCAATTATAGTAATTTCTGGCACAGACTCCTCAAATTGATCCTAAATATCACTAGAGGCGAAATGTTTAAAAACAATGTGCTTTGAAAATAGTGTAAAATAAAACTGTGAATTAAAATGGCAGATTAACTGCCATGCCTCACTATGCTGTATATTAAATTTGTAATATACAATTGTGAAAGGATGGACCGCATATACCCTGTCTTCTGTGTTGCTGGGGACCGGCTGGGCTTATCTCAAATGAACCCTCTAACCGAAGTAAGAGGGGATTAAGCTGCTACCACCACTGGACTCCTTAGCGGCATCCTGAACCGCGTATTTCTGGATAAATGTCGCTGCTAGTTTTACCCCTTGCTGAGTACACCTGTGCTGGTACATCTGTCCTCTTGCTTTCAGATCAGGGTTGCTGTGGATGGTACCCCTGGCCTTTCACTGGCCAGAGCTGCAGGTAGCAGACAAAGCCTTGGTACTAGAAAGCTGGGTCAAAACCTCAGAACAGCCAGAAAACAGATTAGATCTAGGTCTAATCTGCAGGTCACAGGAATTAGAGCAGGGAATAAATTGTCAAGCAGGATCTTGAAGCAAATGATGTTTATTAGCTCAAGTGTCCTAATTAGGACAGTTTACACTGGTTTAAGGTACCAGTGATCAGAAGGTCAGATGGAACAATAATACATTACATGGTCAAACAGAGGCCTTTTCATACAGTATTTGACACACATGTGGGCAGGGGTTAACCCATCCCCTTCCTAGTTGCCCCCGTAACGTCTGATCAGATAATTTAACATCAGGATATAATCTAATCTTGCACCGAACACAATTTAACTTCCACATCAACCTGATTTCCTCAGATTTGCTGTCTACATTGCTAGGTTTTCCTGTCTGTCTAACAATACATGCACACAGGTAACGTCCCTCTGCCAGGCTTTCAGGCCAAAGCAGGTGTTTGCCACTTCACATAAAATACTTACTTAGCATTTCCTGCTATCAGTAAGAAAAGTTACACCCCAAATATTGACATGCTGATTCGATTTAGGGTCTAATCTGTAGATCACAGGAATACAGCAATATTGAAGATGTTTTTGAGCAGGTCTTTGAAGCAAGATGTTTATTTGCTCTCACTGGTTAAAGGTCCCAGTTGATATCAGAAGAACACTTACATGCTCACACAGCTCATCTTTTATACAGTTCAGAAATAGTCTATTTTTAGAATCAGGATGTACACTGCTTCCCAAAACATAGATTTACATGCATTCAAAGGCTAACAAAATTTACACTTAAATATTGTCAGAATCAATAGGTGGAATTGATGATACCTGCCAGTAGTTGGCGCTACTGAGTACTGAGGCGCGGAGTCTAACATGCCCCTGGTTTTCACCAGGAACCCCCGCAAGGAGGTATGGACTTTGCTGCAAGGGACGTGCAGGTCGCGGCCCTCAGTATCAGTTAGCTGGCGAAGTAACAATTGAGGCAGCGGTGAGAGCCCACCAGGATGCAGGATGGAAGAGTAGTCAGCAAGCCGGGTCAAAACCAGAGGAACGGATATAGCCAAATCAGAAGCAGGAGAATGGTCAGGAAGCCGGGTCAATACCAAATATCAGTCTAAACCAGAATCCGGAACCAAGGAGAAGTCAGGAACAACCCGGGGTCAGAATCCAAATAACAGCAACACAGGAACAAACGCTGGAGCAAGGCTAAAGACCAAATACTCTGGCACTAGACATGTGTCAGAGGCTGCCTTATATACCATAAGGTGCCTCCTGATAGGGTTAGGGAGATTTTGGCGGTAAGACATGATGGCTGCAGACAGGTGAGCAGAGATAGCGTCCCGCTGCTAGGCAACAGGACGTGGTTGCTTGGAAGGTGCAGGCGTCCGTCTCCTGTACCAAGTGTCAGTGCGGAGACGGCACCTGACATCTATGAAATTCACTCTGGGCAAAAGGCCACACAGTAACGACCCCCTGCTGGGACTTTGGCCAGAGCAGGCATGACACTGCATCACAAAACTTTGTTAGCACTTCCTGCTATCAGACTCCCTTGCACATATGCCTAATTGGAGGTTTCCACTAGCAACCTTACAAATCCTAAACAATGAAACTTCCATACAATATACGTCCCAATACACACAAGACCTCCATCCACAAAGGCCTATTGTATCAGACATATGCATCAGAAATAAGGCATATCCTTTCGTAAGGTTAAAACAGGAAAAAACAGTTTCTAGCCTGGTCTCAGAAATAACTATTTCCTATCTCAGAATACTAAAAATAAGTGCATTGGCAATTTATATAAATCAGCGCCCTGCACTATTTCCCATAAATAAATTGATACAATAAGTTATTTATGAGTGATCCAGTCACATTATCAATATATAACTCAATATAGTGGCTGCTATGGAACGTTCACAGCAGCCTATGGATTAGAACTCCTCAAGGGGATTGTATTTATCCACAAATTAGCATATATTCCACTTCTCTTACTTACAAACTAATTCATAGTAGGTAAATCTACACTATATTTTAACAATATTTTAGAGGTCATTCATGTCACATAGTGAGGCGGTACCGACGCGTTTCGCGTACTTGATTTATCAAGGGAAGCCGAGGATTTGATTTGACAGTTCTTTCATAATATAGAAACCCTCCTTTCCACAAGAGGGGAGATAGGGCAGACAGACTCCTGGCGCACAAATTACGCAATCATATCTCTTTCATCAAAACGCCTTCGGGGGGCCTCACCTATGACCCTAAACGTATAGCGGACATTTTTAGAGACTTCTACTCTACTCTGTATAATGTCCTATCCCAAAGCTTAGACCCCACCTCTCTACAATCCAAAATCAAAGCCTTCTTGTCCTCTATTGCATTGCCTTCTCTTTCTCCCATGCAATCCGACCTTCTGACTACTCCTATCACTACCGACGAGATTTCTTGGACAATCAAGAAACTTAAAAATTTGCCGGCCCCAGACCTGATGGCCTTACCGCCATATATTATAAAACTTTCATAAACCCCCTCATGCCCATACTTTTTGAGCTCTTTAGTTCTATGCTGCTCAGTTCTAAATTTGATTCTGCCACTACTCGAGCAGATATTGTAGTCATACCAAAACCTGGTCAAGACCCTTAGAGCTGTGGCAATTACAGGCCCATTTCCCTTTTAAATGTCGATCTCAAACTATACACAAAACTTCTTGCTAATCACCTAAACGCGGTCATCATTTCACTGGTTCACCATGATCAGGTCGGCTTTAGCCTCAGCCGCCAGCACTTATAGCACTTGATGCAGAAAAGCTCTTCGACGGGGTGTGTTGGCCCTTTATCCAACAGACTCTGGTAGCTATGGGCATAGGGGGTCCCTTCTTATGAGGCGTCGCCTCCCTTTACTTTAACCCTACTGCTTCCGTCCTAGCCAATGGCTTACAATCCTCTCCATTTGCAATACATAATGGCAATCATCAGGGGTGCCCATTACTCCCACTCATATTCGCTTTAATAATTGAGCCCCTAGCCCGTAAAATACGCATTAATTCCGATATCTCTGGAGTTCACATAGGCCCCTCTGAATACAAATTATCTATCTACACGGATGACATTCTTCTGTCTATTACAAACCCCCACATATCGCTGCCAAATCTCCTTAATGATATATCTCTCTTTGGTACACACTCAAACTATATAATCAATGCCTCTAAATTAGAAATCCTTGACCTAAATGTTCCCCCCGCCCTCATGTCATCTTTTAAATCTAATTTTGACATCAGATGGCCCTCAAATAAACTAAAATACCTAGGGATCTATCTGACCTGCTCCTATGATCATCTGAACACTGCAAATTTCCCTTCATTATTGTCTGCCATCAAAGCAGGCCTCTTAAATTTGGATTAACTCATAATCTCCTGGACAGTTAGGATAAATTCTCTTAAAATGAATATCCTTTCCCGCCTTTTATATCTTTTCAAGCTTTGCCTCTTAAATTTCCCGCCAACTCTTTCAAGCTCCTACAACAAATGGCCACCAAATTTGTCTAGGCTGCTAGGAAACCAAGGATGCAGATACTTCATAAACCAACCCAAGAAGGTGGGCTCAGAGTCTCTAATTTCCTCAAATATTATTGCTCCACTCACGTCTCTCAATGTGTACTCTTCCACTCCCCTCTCGGTCAACGAGTTTGGGTCGATATCAAAGCTGCTCCCACCATAACTATCTCATATGCCTAGTTACTGTGGCTGAAACTTCAACACCGACCCCCCCAACCACAAATCACCCCCCTCTCTCATTCTTGCTCACCTCCTGGAATCACACAGTACCCTCCTATAATTTAGCCCCCAATGCCTGGTGTATGACACCTTTGTGGCATAATCCCTCTTTCATCGCCAAACTCCATCCAGGTCATTTCTGTCACTGGACACGTTGTGGCATAAACTTTCTTACTGACTTAGCCCCTCTCCAATTTTTCCCCTCTTTCGTGACATACAGACACATTTTCACATCCCATCAACTTGTTTTTTTCAGTACCTCCAACTTTTTCACCTACACGACACTATCCGACATACGGTTGTTGATATTCATCTCTATTCTCCATTGGTCCCATTCTGTTCCCTTCAATCCTCTTCACAGGATCTGATATCTACCTTCTACTGGCTCATTCTGAAACACAAACGCCATCTCAAAGACCCACATGAGTTTAAATGGGAGGATGACATGGGGGAGACGCTTACCCCGGAAGAGTGGAACAAGATTCACTTGAACTTGTCCAAGACATCTATGTGTGTTAAAATTAGGGAAAATAGCCGTAAGATCTTCTACCACTGGTACCAGGTCCTACACCGCCTTTACAAAATATACCCGGACATATCTCAGCTGTGTTGGCACCTCTGTGAGGTACGCAGTATGAGGGTATGCAGTCCCACATCTGGTGGCAATGTCCGAAACTTCGCTCCTTCTGGGAATCTATCCACAAATTATTTTTCCATATTAGTCAGATTTCTCTCCCTCCATCTCCCTCCTACTCACTGCTTCCTCACTCAATTACTAAAATCTCCAAACACATTCAGAAACTCATCACAAAATACTCAGTGCCGTTAGATTTCAAAGTACCCTGTTTTGGAAAAATCCAAACCCACCTCTGCTCCCATTCGTCATCAACCGCATATGGCAAGTATATCATATGGAATACATAACAAGTATTCTTTGTCACACCCCCATCCCATTTAATACGGTCTGGAGTCTTTGGACTGACTATCCTGGAGCCTCTCCTCCCTTGGCTTTCTAAGGCCTTATAGCTCTCACTCTCTCTTTGTCATGTCATGGATCAATACATTACCCACTTGATTCTTCTTTCTTTGTTAGCTAGTGACCCCTCTCCCCCTCTATTCATTCTTCTCACTTCTTCTGTTTTTTTTCATCCCCCTTGACTTTATATACTGTTTGGAATATGCTACGTATTTTCCTTGGAAATTACACATTGTTCTGTTTTACATACAATGTCAACTTTCTGTTATTTCTGTTATTTACCTGTAAAACTCAATAAAATGTTTATTAAAAAAAAAAAAAATTACGGACACCCCGATGTCAAACCGACAGGGTTCAGGGTGCAGGGGGACCCGCGAGTCAAAATGGCCTAGTAATCTCCAGCTATCATGATGCCATGCACACATTCAAGATACCCAGTGCCAGACACAGCACAATAACCCCAAAACATCACTGAATCTAATGTATGATTGACTGTAAAGAAGGTGTTCTTTTAATTTTGATTTATGTAAACATAGGGATGATGTGCTTTACCAAGACTCTAACTTGGCCTCATTGTTGCATAGGACATTTTTCCAGAAGGAATTTGACCTGTTCACATTTGTTTTGGCAAAGTCCAGTCCCACTTTCTTATCTCTCTCAGCAGTGGGGCCCTCCTTGAGCCTCCTACCATATAACTCTTTCATTGAGTTGGTCACCGGTGGTGCAAGTTGAAATGTTGTAACTTTTGTCTGAAGGTTAGCTTTCTCCAACATTTGAACAATACTTTGCTCCAATCTTTTATAAAATGTTCTGTTTTTAAGGAGGTTGACTACAGTGCCATGGGCTTAAACTTCCTAATAGCATTACTTATGGTTGAAGCGGGACACTCCATATCTATATTTATACAGAAGTGGATAAAAAACAAAGGTGATGAACACACATTTCTTTATTAATAAAGAGTTGGGCAACCATTTTACTGTGATAGAGCGTGTATCCTTCTTCTAATAGACTCTGAGTCTGAGTAGTATCTAGTCTAATGTTGCACCATCCTTTATGAATAACGTTTTTCAATTTGCTTGAGATGATGGAAATTGGAATCTGCTTCTTACTCTACTCTGTGAAGCTGACCACAGTGGTTTCATTATATTTAGGTCTGGTGATTGTGCTGGTATGCACGTAATTGCATAAGATATCTGTGTAGTCAATGGCAGTAATTCAGCCTTTGAGAGAAATTATAGGACAAGCAAAATAGCAAGATATTGCTATCCAAACCATCACAGATCCATCTCTATGCTTCACAGTTGGAACCAGGCATTCAAATTATAGTTTTCCTTTGGCGTTTTCTCAATGCGTAACCTCGGCCTGATGTAGGTAACAGTATGAAGGACGACATATTACGTGTTTCCAAGCATCAGACGTTTTATAATTCTGACACCATTTTTTTTACCTTGTAGTTTGCCAGTAATCAGAGGTTTGGCAATTGCAGCTCTACTGCATACTTGCCAACTCTCCCGGAATGTCCGGGAGACTCCTCCATTTCGCGAGAGTCTCCCGGACTCCCGGGAGAGTGTGGCAATCTCCCTGATCTGCCCACTTCCTGAAGTGGGCAGAATTAGGTCCAAAACATCGCGATTCACCCGGAATCGCAGCGTTGGCCCTGCCTCCGCTGTAAAATGACGCATTTTGCGTCATTATGTCACGAGGACGGGGTCAAAATGATGTGATTTTGGAGCCACGCCCCCTGCACGCCCACCTTCACCCCGCAGGCTCCCGGATCATACTTGCCATAAGTTGTCAAGTATGCTCTACCGCAGGGCCGGTGCAAGGTCTGTAGGCGCCCTAGGCAAACTTTCAGCCTAGCGCCCCCCCCCCCTCTCCCCCCTGGGTTCTCACCTAAAAAAAAAAATACAATTTATAATACCCAAAAAATAAATAAATTAAATATACTTACCGTTTTTGATGATCAGATGCAGGGAGGCTCTTCCTTAATGGCTGCCCACCGCTCCTCAGCTTCTTTCCAGAAAAAGGAGAGGGGTGGAGCAGCCTGTGCATGCTGGGAAGAGAGGGGGGCGCTGGGTAAACTTTACTCCTGACAAACAGGGGCACAGCAGGCGGCGCCGGGTAAACATATGTCACCTGATCACTGACGTCAGTGATCAGGTGTGCAGCCCGGGCGCATCTGACAGCGGCGGCGGACATTTAAAAAACAGCGGCGGCGCACCTCTATCCCACATCTCTCCGCTGACTAGATTTTCAATCTAGTCAGCGGCAGCGGCGCCCTGCAGGACCCGGCGCCCTAGGCAATTGCCTAAGGTTGCCTAATGGGAGCGCCGGGCCCGCTCTACCGTGTATGTTGGATTTGTGAAGCTCTTTCCAGAATGCTTTTGTGGAAACACGGTCTTCAAAGTGAATATTGAATTCTGCTGTCACATTTAGACACAATCTTCTCTAAAGTACAGCCTACTGTTCATTTAATTTTGCTTTGAGGCAGCTATTTCTCTTAGTTGATGATGTCTCACCATGCTCTGTGTATAGCCTTGCAAACTGTTGCTCAGGTAACACCAACTAAAGTGCCATTTTTGTCACAGATATTCCAGTTAAACCTGCATCAACAGTGTGCCATTGATGAAAATGTGACCGGTCTCCCAATTTAGAGTACTTCCACACAAATTGTCACTCGCCACAATCTGCAGTGCATTGACACCAGATCTACACATGTCAGGCGCCGTCCCCGCACTTCTTTTAGGTGCCAGGGACGGATGCTTGTCTTCTCTCGTGGCCAGCGTCCTGTTACTCTTCCTGGTTCCTGGCGGCCACGCTGCACGAACATGCGCAGTGGTGTCCGTGTTCCATTGATAGGCAACAGGATGCTCTTCACCTGCTAGCTGGCGTTTCAGCTGTGATTGCCTAATCACCCCCACCTATCAAGCAGAATTTACTTCTATTTAAAGCTCAGTATCTGGTGCCAGAGTATTGGTTCACCAGCTCCAGCCTTCAGTTCCTGCATTTGTGTTTTGGCATAATCCCCGGGCTCCTCTCCGGTGTTATCCCTGGTACCGCTTTCATCTGTCTGGTTTGACCTTTGGCTTCGCTCTGACTATTCTCTGCATCATCCTCGTTTACTTCGCTCCCGTTTGGCTTTTGACCCAGACCGTTCTACCATTCCTGTTCCACACTACCATGCTGGTGACTAACTTGGAGAACTGCGACCTGTGCACCTCCCGCAGCCAAGTCCATAACTCCTTGCGTGGGTCCCAGGTGAACATCAGGGGTGCGTTAGGCTCCGCGCCTCCTTGTTTAGTTGTGCAAATACCAGCCGGTAGTGCCTCCAGTAGTTCTAATGTGACAATACAGCATAAAGAAAAAAAATAATAGATCAGCACTGAATGTTTTAGCAGTGTATCCAACACAAACCGTTTCAATCTCTATATTATTAAGTGTGTTCATTTTTAGTATACCATTTTGAAAGCAACTTGGTTCTGTAACTTTTCTGAAGAAAGGAAATTCAATGCTAAATAAGCCTTTTTATGAAATGTGACCAACACATATTTTTAGCCTGAATACACAGCAGGGGGTCGTTATCTTTTTTTATACTGTGTATCCTTTGCCTTAGAGATATAGAGAACATATCTGAATAATGAAACAACAAGTAATTTGGGAAAACACAGATTGATGGAGATTTTGTTACGTTTTAAATTGTAGTAAATCCAATTTTAGAGAATAAATTGCATCCTGATGCTAAAAATTGAATGTGATATCTGCAACTTTGTGATGTCGGGTATGGGAAGGGGGCTGGATTACCCCCTATCAACATGTGTGTCAGAAACTGTATAAAAAGTGCTGCATTTTGTATTTCATCTAATATATACCATCTCTACTTCTGGAAGAGCACTAACTACTACCTCTAACTAGTGTGTAACTGGCCCTTTCTGAGCAACAAACATTACTGCTTCAAGATCCTTGTCACACGCTGCTCATTCTGCTTCCATAGACCAAGACTGAGACACTCACATGTGTCTCATTAACAGACTTCCAACCTCTACGTACTGATCTGCGCATGTGCAGACTTATTACCTGTCCACTTCTAATTAGATTCCTATTGGTTCCTGTGTTGGCCCCAGACTTGAAAAGGCACTTCCTCCATTTCCTCTGGGCCTGTTGATCAAGTTACCTATCTGGTTAGGTCCTTACCTATTCTATGAGCTCTCATCTGGATCATCAGTGCCTCTGCTGTATTGTTACTCCGCGGTCTGTACCGCTCAAGCTGCACCTGTTTCCACTGTGGTTCTACTCCACGGGTTATACCACTCAGCTGCACCTGTTTCTACTGTGTTGCCATTCCACGGGCTAAACCGCTCAAGCTGCAAACCATTTCTACTGTGTGTCACGCCTCGGGCTATACTGCTCCAGCCGCACCTGCCCTTGCTGTATCGCTGATCCTGGAACGGGACTGTTTAAACCACACCTGACTCTGTCAGCTTGCTCCTTCAAGTCATCTCTCTGAGCCGTTCTATCCAGCTTCATCTGTTCCCCATTGGTCACTCCGGCTCAGTGGCATTACAGGTCGTATCACCAAGCTGCTTGTTGTCCTCTTTCCTGGCTGAACTGTTCAAGTATCATTGAAAGCATTAAGGCACTATTTGGTATCGGGTCCCTGCCGCATCTACTGTGTATCTACTGCTACCTGGACTGTTAAACTCTCCTTTGATGTGTGTTGCGCTATTGTGATACCATACCCCTGTGCCTCATTCTTTCCACCCTATTGCTGGACTGTTCATTCTAAGCCATATCCATTTGCTTATTGATTATTCATATTGCCTATGACATTGCTGGTTGCTCCGCCCACCTTGTACCACGTTTCTAGTATCTATGCATCTACCAAAACTTACCTGTATATTCATTCAGTCATCATTAAACCGCTAATTGTACTTTTATCCTGCATCTGTCATCTGTTTGAACCTTGGGTTACCATTTCCACTTACCAGTGTATTGTTAGATTCTCCCTGAGGATCCTTCATCACAACATCACTGAACGGATGCAGAGTCCAGAATACCAAACCTTGACAGTATCAACAGGCCACAATGGATTCTGCTGGGGAGTCTTCAACTACCAATATGTTACAACATTTAATTACCAGGGTTGAACAACAAGATGCTGGTCAGCGACAGTTATTGCAATGTTTTCAGACATTAAGTACAAGAATGGATACCTTTCAGATTGTTCCCTCTAATTCTCCTCCGGTTGTGCTTGCACCAGAATTACCTAGTAATTCTCACTCTACTCTCCGGATTCCGTCTCCTGCTAAATTTTCTGGCGACCCCAAAGTTTGTAGAGGTTTCCTCAATCAGTGTTCTATTCAATTCGAATTACAACCTCAGAACTTTCCTACTCAAAGAACAAGAGTTGCTTACTTAATATCATTATTGTCTGGCCAGGCCTTGGCTTGGGCCTCCCTGCTCTGGGAGCGTAATGACCTCTCCTTTCTGATAGCTCTGCCTTTATAGCCACATTCCGGAAATTTTTTGATGAACCTGGTGGTGTTACCTCTGCAGCATCAAGTATTCTCAGGCTTCATCAAGGGTCACAATCAGTGGCGCAATATGTGATCTCTTTCCGCACTTTATCATCAGAACTATGTTGGAATAATGATGCTCTAGTGGCTACTTTTTGGCACGGTCTATCTGATAAGATCAAGGATGCTCTGGCCTCCCAGGAACTGCCTGTTACCTTAGATGCTCTAATTTCTTTGTGTAATCGTGTGGACTTACATTTCAGAGAAAGATCTGCTGAAAATAATAATATTAATAATAATAATAAGATAATTCTTGCCACCCTGTATCTAGAACATCAGCTCGCCATCTCTCCTACTTCTGAAGAAGAATTAATGCAACTAGGACGATCGCGTTTAACTCTGGAGGAGCTCGATCGGAGATTTAAAAATAAATTGTGCATTTATTGTGCTGATCCAGGGCATATTCTGAATAAGTGTCCCAAGAAATCGGGAAACGCCAAAGCCTAATTTGTTCTGGAGAAGTCAAGTTAGGCAAAGTCAAATCTTCTCCTCCATCATCGTTATCTACTATGTGCTCATTTCCAGTTATATTATATGGCCCTTCTGGCATTGTTCATTCCTATACCTTGCTAGATTCAGGAGCTGCTGGGAACGTTGTTTCTTCCTCCCTCGTGTCTCAAGGGTCCTTACCCGTATCCTCCCTAGAACATCCAGGGCCGTCTCTTCCATAGGGCACGATGAGCAGGTGTCACGCATGTCGGGCGTGACATCATCACGTCCGCCCGACATCCATTGCGGAGCACAGCACGGAGGAGGAGACCAGGGAGGGAGCCGGATCGCCAGCTGAGAGCAAGGTAAGTATTTTCTTCTTCCTTTTTTCAGGAACTTTTTTCTCTCGCTGCCTCTGACGGGTCCCCTGGGCTGCAGGGCCCATATATATAATATTTTTTTTTTTACATATATATATAGGGGCCCCGGTGCACTGCTTTGCCCGGGGGCCCCAAATGTTGTTAAGAGGGCCCTGAGAGCATCCTGTATCTATTTCTGCAATTGATGGATCTTGTATCTCCAATAGTCTCATTAAGAAATGCACTCAACCTATTCTGTTACAAATAGGAGCATTACATAAAGAGATGTTATCCTTCCATGTTTTGCCATCTTCTACTAGTCCAGTCATTCTGGGATTACCCTGGCTTCAACAACATTCTACTCAGATGGATTGGACCACATCACAAGTTTTATCTTGGAGCCCTAATTGCTTTAAGAGTTGTCTTTCTCATGTTCCCTGGCCTCTATTAGCATCTATTAGAGTCTCAATCCAGCTGCCTTCCCAGTCAGTACCTGTCATTTCGGGATGTGTTTGACCATATCTGAACATCTTCCTCCTCATCGAACATGGGATTGTTCAATCGATCTGTTACCTGATCAGTGTGTATTCTTTATCCTTGCCAGAGACTCAAGCCATGTCCGTATATGTCCAAGAGAATCTTCTCCGTGGATTTATTAGACCTTCACCTTCTCCTGCTGGGGCCGGTTTCTTTTTTGTTAAAAAGAAAGATGGGTCCCTTCGCCCATGTATCGACTACAGAGGTCTTAATGCCATCACCATTAAGAACCGGTACCCTATTTCTCTCATCACTGAATTATTCGACCATATAAAGGGGGCGAAGATTTTTACTAAACTAGACCTCAGGGGAGCCTATAACCTCATCCGAATTAAAGCCGGCGATGAATGGAAAACAGCTTTCAACACTCGCGACAATCACTACGAATACCTAGTGTTAGGGTAATTTTACCTCTCATTTATCAAGTCTCTTCAGATATCAGTGAGATAAGATTCTGGTTAACCAGGAAAATCAGTAATCAAGACACAGACATGCCAATGTCAAGATAGGACTGAGCTGTGCTTGTTTATTTCTGGCATACATTTATACATGAAAAATCTTTTGATCTGGTTATAGAACAGAAACACATGATTGATATTTTCCTGAGTAGATATAAATCTTCTGACAAAGCTAGATAGTTCTCTTCATGTTACTTTTATGGGTTCGTATCAACTTTCACTGGAGCCAGTACTCCCAATGTCCTCATCATCCATTATCCCATGTCCTAGGCCTCCATCCGGGGTCTTTGAGATAGTTCAAGGCAATTACACTGAATGTATTTTTAAGGCAAATACCAAGATTTTTAACTCCTTCACATATCATTATTACCATCATCATTTAGAACCTAGAAATGCTCTTACAATCTCCCTCATTTTAATAATATATATAAAAGGTTAAAAATGTTAAGGCCTGAAATGGTGACATCTAACGCAGCCCAGACTAATTTTGTACAGTCTCTTGTGAGAAAGCAAGGGTCTTTCACCATTCACCTGGGACCGAGTACAGATATCAGCACTTCTGCCCCTGTTTATTCAAAAAGTATCTTTTCTTCATGCGTCTGCTGTAATCTCTGTATATCTTTTCTGAACGTACATGACATATACCAGTTCCATCCTATCAATATGATCAATACCACAGTGATAATGAGTAGTGGGTGTAATGCCCATACACAAAAACTAGTGTTATGCTGCAACATACATGTTTGAAATACTGCAGTTTGTTGTGGGCAAACAGGTCCCATGTCTGTGTTATCACAGAGATCTAGGTTATGTGTCCAGTGTGACCAGCATCGTCTTGCAGTGTGATGGGTGCGCCCAGGAGTCTCAGTTCTGGAGTTTCACTGATGTGGGGGTGGTCAGCAAGACCTGATACGGACCCTCAAACCTTGGTTCAAAAGTTCTCCTCACGTGTTTCTTTAAGTACACCCAATCGCCAGGTTTCAGCTTATGCGGCTGTAGGTCTGAATCAGACTCTGGAAGTGAAGAAAATGCTAGAACATACAAATAGTTCAAATGGTCAGTTAGACTTCTCATATAGCTAGTCAAATCTCCATGTTTATGTTGTAATTGCTGTGGATAATAACACCCTGTCTTTGCTAGTGTTCCAAAAAGTATTTCATAAGGAGACCGCTTGCTATTCCTATTTGGCACAGTTCTTACACTGAACAAGGTTATGGGCAGGCATTCTGGGCATGTTTTTTTTTTTATTATTATTATTTCAGCTATGATTTTCTGAATCTTCAGTTTCAATGTCCCATTCAACCTTTCTACTCGCCCACTAACCTGTGGTCTGTACGGCACATGAAAAGCTTGCTGTATGCCTAGATCTGTCATTATGTGTTGCATTATTTTCCCTGTGAAGTGTGTACCTCTATCTGATTCAATTACCTCAGGGACACAATACCTGCACACAATCTCACCAATCAGTCTTTACGCAGTTGCTTTTGCTGTTGCCTTGGCTACTGGCCAAGTCTCCGGTCATTTACTGAAAAGATCTGTACAGACTAGAACATATTCATATATTCCAGATTTAGGCAGTTGTATATAGTCTATCTGTAGTCTTTGAAAAGGATAAAAGGCTTTTGAAGTTGTACCTTGTGACGTTTTTGCCCTTTTTCCTGGATTTGAAGTTCCACAGATCCAGCAGGCCTGAACATAGTCTGTAGCAGCTTTATTGAATCCTGGAGCTATCCAATGCTGATGGACCACGCTAGTCATCTGTTCCTTCCCCAGGTGTGGCTCTCCATGAGCTATCTGTAACATGGGAGGGAATAAAACCTGTGGAAGACAAAGTTTATCATTCAGTTTCCACATACCAGCGCAATCTTCTTGTGCTCCTAATCGTTTCTATCTTTCTTTCCCCAATGGTCCTGTTTGTTGTTGAAACTTTTTAAGATCAGTGTAGTCAGACATTTCTTTCTGTACTGTGTATACTTCTCTTTCAGGCTTTCTCTTAGCCACCTTTTTTTTTTCTTCTGCATCTGCACAACGTGTTCCCTTTTAAAACAAAAGTCTTATTCCTTGTATGTGCTTCTATTTTAATTACGGCAACCTTGTGTGGCAATTGCACTGCTCTAAACAAGTTTCTTATTAGACTGGCATGCTGTATGTCCTTATTACTAGAGGTCTTGAAATCTCTGCGCTTCCATATTGGACCAAAGTCCTGCGTCACTCCCCAAGCATACCTGGAATCCGTTTAGATATTGGCAGTGGTTCCTTCTGCATATTCCAATGCCTTGGTGAGTGCTATCAGTTCAGCAGCTTGTGCTGACAGTATCGATGATAGTGGTCCTGAGTCAACTACTTCATTTTCTGTAGTCACTGCGTATCCTGTAAATGGTGATCCGTTATCATAATACCTGGAACCATCTACATAAAGTACATACACAGCATTAGAAAAGGGAGTGTCAGTAACATTTGGAAGAGACTGTGCTTCCATATCCATAACAGTTAGGCAATCATGTGAAAAAGAAAAATTGTGGTTAATATTTTCACGCAATTCATCGTCATCACCTTCACTATCACAATGTCTTTCTTCTGACGGCTCTTGTCCTTCACTATTATTCACTCCTTTTGAATCTTGAGATTCATACATATGGGGTAACAATGTTGCTGGATTTAATACTGTGCACCGTTTGATTGTGACATGTGAAGCACTTAACAATGCTATCTCGCACATAGTGAGTCTGGCTGCTGAAAGGTGTTTTTACCTGTTGTATCGCTTGTACTCTTTGTGGCGTCAGATGTTTAGTGCCATGTGAAATGCAGTGTCCTATGAAAATTACCTTCTTCTGAGCTGCTTGGATTTGGACACTTTGCAGTCCTGCTGGGCTAAAAAGGTTAGTAGAGAAACAGTTTCTTCTTTACACTGTTGTTCACTACAAGCAGCTATCAACAAGTCATCAACATACTGCAGTAGTCGGGTAGTTTCAGGATAATGTGGTAACCAACCTTGTTAGACAGTTGACATTGCTTTAGAGAATTCTGAAGGGCTGGTGGCCCCTCCCTGGGGCAATCTGGTCCAGCAGTATTGTGTTCCTTCATGCGTAAAAGCCAGCATTTTCTGTGAATCGTTAGTTATTGGTATAGAAAAGAAAGCATTTGCTAGATCTATAACTGTAAACCACATTGATGTAACAGGAATTTGGTTCAGCAAGGTATGTGGGTTTGGGACAATGGGTGTGTTCACAACCAATCGTTTATTTATTTCTCTGAGATCGTGAATTAACCTGAATTCGGGAGCTCCTCCCTGTTACTGTTCTCTTTCCTTGACTGGAAATAAAGGTGTATTAAAAGGTGATCGACATTTCTTTACTATACCTTTGTCTTGGTATTCTTGTAATTGTTTTGTGATTGCTTTATTCTGTAACAAAGTCAAAGGTTATTGTTTAACACATATTAGTAGTGTGTTAGGTTTTAGTATAAGTTGTACCGGAACAACTTTTAACAGTCCCACATCAGTTTTTTCCCTTTAACCATATTTTCTCAGGTACATCCTTCAGCCACTGTGGTAGTGGTGCCTCATCTTGAGATGTGTTTTCACTTGGTTGTATCAAAAACACCTGAACTGCTGCTTCTACCTGATTAGATATGTTGTCTGGAAGTAGACTGGTGCATTTCATCCCTTCTGGGGTGTATTTAATGCATGCTCTCATTAACTGTAATATGTCGGCACCCAGTAGATTTACAGGACAAGTGTTTGAAGTGAGAAACTCTATAGGGACAGGAGTACAGTCTTTGTTTACTTGTATCTTCACTTTTTTTACTTTTCCTAAGGTGTATAGGCTGTCCTGTCAACCCTGATGCTGTTACATAATCTGAGGTCACTTATTCTTGTGGTACTTGATCGTGTCTCAATACTGTTTGTCTTGCCCCCGTGTCAATTAGGCAGTCCAATTGTTGACCAGTGGGCAGTGAAATTTGCACAGTAGTTCCAGGCAGCTTACCTTCTTCAGGGGTGTTTACAAGAACTGGACAAGGTGTTGACAACGGGAAGCCATATCTTCATTGATTGCTGCTTATGGTGCCCTGGGGACCGCCGGTTTCTTTTTGCTGCTGCTGCCATTTCTTGTATTTCCTGCAGTGCTTCTTCATGTGACCTGGTAATTTACATCAAAAACATCTGCCAGTCATGTCCTCACCTTGATTCCTTTGTCTTGCACTTACTGTTTCTGTTCCTTTTGGCTGCTGCCTTACTTGCCATGTACCTTTTCCCTGTACCAGGTGTACAGTTACCTGAGGAGTGTTTTGGGCCTTCTTTTCCATTTTTTTCTGCTTCCTGGTGCTCCAGTCCTCCAAGTACCTGTAGCAAAGATTACATTTTCATAGACAATGCCTCAGGTCTGACGGTAAAGAGTTGGCTTCTTACCTCATTCTTTAAACCATTCAAAAACTTTGTCTTTAACATTCTTTGACCATCTGGGGTTTCTGTAGAAAAACCATCATTTTGTCTGGTAGTTAGTTTATCCAAATACATCCTTACTGAATCATTTCTCTGTGTTATGTCTGGTGCTGCTGGTGCTTTTAATTTTTGTTTATGACACCACCATTGTACTCTGGCTAGAAATTCAAGACTACTGTTATACGTATTTCTTTCTTCTACAGGGGGTGCAGGATGAGTAATAGCCCCCCTGTCACCTTCTGGTGCTTTTGCTGTTAACCCCTGCTGTTAATTATTTGAGTCATCACTCCTATTATTAGCACCTTCGGCAGTATTAGCATCAAAGTTTGGGTTAGGCACCCTTTGTATTCTGACTGGATACATATTAGTGTGAGAATGCAATACCTGCTTTTCCGATTTTATTCTCCTTCTCACCCTCTGATTTGTTGTTCCTCTTAATGGACTGATATTGTGATCCTTCAACCGGCTTACCATCATTGGTATCCTGTAAACATTTTCCTGTAAGAATTATCTGTACAAGGAGGTGCATTAGATTCCACATTGCAAACACTGTCTCTCAGGATAATCATTTATTTCATTATTAGCAGACTGAGAATGGATTTGACTTGGGGTTTAAAACGTGATTGATGGAGTGTTACCTGCGTCCACTGGGGTCACTGAATGAGTTTCTAATTGCGAATGCCCCTTTTGTGCTGCTAACTGTACTATGTGACCTGCCTGTTGAGGTACTAGTGGTGTATCTGGTCTATTGTCTGGTTTCTGCGGTGGAGCTGTAGGGTCCACATAAGGCGGTGGCATGTCTAATAGACCTGTACCTATGTGTGCATTCTCTCTTCTTTTCTTTTTTTCTCATCTCTAATGATACTGTATACCACATGTTAACCACATCTGCTTGTCCTTTCCTGCTTATCCATGCTTTATTGGTGTTTTGAAACCTTTTCCACTTTTCTGGATCTAGTGTGCCCTCTAATGGGAAACCTGCTCTGTCAAATATTTGTTTTTAAATATTTGTTGTCAATTATTTTTTTTTAGAAATTTCTTTACTTCTCTGTATTCCTGTGCCTTTGTTGGGTTTTATCCAACAACCCTGCTAGCCCTGTGCTCCCTAGTATTCAGAATTGATCAATTTCTGAATATATTGTACTGTTGGGTTGCTTTACCACATGCACTCTTATAGCAGTTATCTGTATTTTACAGAGAATTATACCTCAATACCACCGTTCAAAAACCTCTTAATTCTTTCTATTCTGGCTGAAAAATATTTGCATACCATACAAAGAAATATAATCAAAAAACAAACAATAATAACAATTGTGCAAATCTCTGTTGCAGCTGTAACCATTTTTGCTTTCTTATTTCATAATCACCAGAATATCCTTTTACAATTTCATTACGTAACCCAGGTGGTAATTTCTTTATACTGTACAGACAGATAGGCTTCCCTTCAAAGGGTATGTGATTAACTTGCCAATATAGTAACACTTGAGACCAAAAATACCCTATATTTTGCTGCAATATATATCCTTATTTAAATGCACATTTAACATACAATAATATTGCTTTGCATCCACAACACATTCAAAAACAGTTCTATCAATTACAGCTTCTAGTGTAGAACAGTATCATCAGAATGCTTTCTAAGTATAACAGCACATGAACAGTCTGAGCAATAACCAAATGAATTATTAAAATGTAATCATGAGTAAATTCAACCATATAGTTAGCGATTTTTATGCTCTCAAACAGATATCTGGGTTCAGGAAATCTCTCTTACCATATACAGATGAACAGCTTTTAGACACACAACAAGAATACTGGACAGAGAGTAAATCAGTGGAAAAATCACAGCTGAATTTACTCACCATACAGGTTTGAGCTGATGCTGCAAGCGTTATTTGTCATCTGTATAGGTTGTCCGAGATCCCGGCTATTCGAGCTCCCACATAATGTTAGGGTAATTTTACCTCTCCTTTATCAAGTCCCTTCAGATATCAGTGAGATAAGATGCTGGTTAACCAGGAGATCAGTAATCAAGACACAGAGATGCCAATGTCAAGATAGGACTGAGCTGTGCTCATTTATTTCTGGCATACATTTATACATGAAAAAGCTTTTGATCTGGTTATAGAACAGAAACACATGATTGATATTTTCCTGAGTAAATATAAATCTTCTGACAAAGCTAGTTAGTTCTCTTCATGTCATTTTTATGGGTTCTTATCAACTTTCACTGGAGCCAGTACTCCCAATGTCCTCATCATCCATTATCCCATGTCCTAGGCCTCCATCCGGGGTCTTTGAGATAGTTCAAGGCTGGAGCTGGTGATTACACTGAATGTATTTTTAAGGCAAATACCAAGATTTTTAACTCCTTCACATATGATTATTAACATCATCATTTAGAACCTAGAAATGCTCTCACACTAGTAATGCCTTTCGGTTTGTGTAATGCCCCTGCGGTGTTTCAAAGTTTTGTTAACTAAATGTTCAGAGACCTCCTCTATGAATGTGTCGTTGTATATTTAGATGACATTTTGTTTTTTTCTCAGGACATTCATTCTCATCGTCTTCATGTGGCAGAAGTTCTCTCACGTCTTCGCAATAATCAACTTTTTTGCAAATTAGAGAAATGCTTATTTGAAAAGTCCCAAATGTCATTCCTTGGCTATATTGTCTCAGGCTCAAAATTGGAGATGGACCCCGAGAAGGTTCGAGCTATACTCGAGTGGCCTCTTCCCTTAGGATTGAAGCCTGTGCAACGCTTTTTAGGATTCTCTAATTATTATAGACGTTTTATTAAAGGATATTCCACTATCGTGGCACCTATTGTGGCCCTCACCCGGAAGGGTGTCAATCCCAAATCATGGCCGCCAGAGGTCTTAAAGGCTTTCGAATTTCTAAAAGAAGCATTCTCCTCAGCATCTATTCTTCAACAATCTAATATGTCTTTGCCATTTTTCCTCGAGATTGATGCTTCAAGTGTGGGAGTAGGGGCTGTGTTATCACAAAAGTCTCATCTTAACCAGTTCCATCCCTGTGCATTTTTCTCCAGAAGATTTTTGCCTGCAGAGAAGAATTACGCCATTGGCGATAAAGAATTACTGGCCATTAAAATAGCAATGGAGGAGTGGAGTTATCTTCTAGAGGGAGCCAAATTCCCGGTTACCATCTTTATGGATCATAAAAATCTATTATATTGAGGGGGCGTGGCTTGGCGGCCATTCGAGTCGGACGTGTTAGGAGTGAGCTCCTGATCCAAAATACATTTATTCCCTCAACATCCAGTGTTGGGTGCGCTCACAAACCACATTTGGGCGGCAGTGTACCACCGTGCATCTAAGCTGCATTTTGAGCCCTCAAGCACCCGTGGCTCCGTCCTACGCCCGAGTCTCAGGAGTGCGGCCTAGCCCTCCTTGTGGCTTCCATATAACTCCCATCCCATCCCCAAGACTGGGCACCACCAGCGGGATTGAGCCTAACCAAGGCTTACCTCTCCGGTGGGCATCCAGCTGCTCCGGTCCATCTGTGGGCGAGGTGGTGTCCTTCCCGGCGGGGCAGCCCCGCTAGTGCAGCTAACTGGCATCTGCATGCGGACGGAGGGGGTTCTTAACCGCACTGCCCCGAGTTTGGAGGCCCGGAGGTGAGGGTGTGGGTGGTCGCTGCGGCGCTGCCGGGAGTTCCAGCGTCTGTCGGCACTCCAGATCCAGCAGGGCAACTTCAGACCTCTGCCTGCCGGCACTTCATCGCCTACTGCAATATACCCAAGGCTGCTGGCGGTGGACATTCTGCAGCCCAGAAACAGATACCACAGCTGCTGATACTCCAGCCCCGCTGACAGTACAGGGTCTCAAATAAGGTACAAGTTGTCTGCACCAATCTATATTGCCTGTCCGAGGGAGGTTGGTCCTCTACAGATAGCAGGGCTGTAATACAGATCTCCTACAGAAAGAAAGAATCACCTGCTAAATAACAGGCCTCATTCAGTGGAAACACCTCTGCTTAGATTCAACTTGTAATAGATTTGGATAGAGATCTCCTGGTGTAGCAACACTACAATATTCACCGTAAGTCTACAAGTATATAAATTCCTCAAGTATATTCTGTGGAAGTTAGTTCTCTGGCCAGATAGGGGCACACTGGACAAACTGTAATATTCCTTTAAACAGACCCCCCAGCCTCACAGTAAGTTCTGTCGGTAGGCTCTCCTGGAGTCATATTAGAGTCACCAGAACATCCAGAGAGAAAACTAACAGCGGGACACTAGGGTAGATACTACCCCTCTACTTAACTTTCCCACAACTTACTATGTCCACTTAACCCACATGGGTTTGTTCCCCGCCTGTCCGCCTCATACTCAACATTAGCAAACGGTTTCCCAGAAATTCTGCACTCAACCTGAATAAATCTGCAGGTAGAGGCCGCAGAGGCGCACCAGGAGAGATAACTCAGCACTTCTCCCGTCAGGACAAAGCACATACTTCATCTTCTCCTAACTCACCCTCGGAGATCCAAAGCGACCAAGGCCCCCTTCTACCACTGCTTCTCCCTCAACCAAGGCAGACTTTGCTGAATTACAAAATTTAATCGTGGAGCGCACTAACGCCTTTTCCGTTGATCTTCAGAAGGCTATAGGCAATCTCAAAGCAGAAATGGTGGCAATCTCCAAAAGAACCTCGGTTCTGGAAAACAAGATGGAGTCGTCACTTACATTCCAAAATGAAGCCTCAAAAGATATAGATTTTCTGCTAAAGGACAACGATTTTATGAGGGACAAGCTGGAGGATGTGGAGAACAGGGAACGTCGCAATAACCTCAGATTACGCAACATCCCTGAATCAGTGGAACCTAAGGCTCTGGAGGATTATGTGAGTAGGTTCTTCTCTTCTCTGGACCCTGCCTTATCCAATCACCCAATGCAGATCGAACGGGTTCATAGAGCCTTGAGACCACGCCCGAAAGATACCGAACCCCCTTGTGATGTGATATTGAGATTACTATCCTTTAAGACCAAGGAACTTATTACCAAAGCGGTTCGGAATTCTTCTTATACTCTTTACGAAGGATCCCGTATTCAAGTTTTTCAAGATCTTGCCCCTTCAACGATAGCTAAGAGACGCGACCTCAGGGAGGTTACCAGCATCCTTAGAGAAAACGGATACAAATACCGCTGGGGTTTCCATTTTCGTTTGATAATTGAAGTTGAGGGCCGTCAAGAGTCGATCCGAACACCGCACGAAGGAAAAGACTTACTCCGCAGGCTCCATCTCTTCCGTCTTGACAGGATCGTGGGTAGCGATGCCCAGAGCTCCTCGCAACAACCCCCTTGATTTGTAAATCTATGTCTCTGCTAGAGGAGAGGTGAAGTAATATTGTGCCTTTACTTGCTCTGTTTGTATTTTCTTTTATTCTTCTAACAAATGTCAATATTTTCATGTTGCTCTCATAACTACCGTAGATATTGTTGTTTCTAGTTACAAGTTTAGCTTCCGTTTAACCTTATTATGTTATTTATGTATGGGCGGGGGACAAATCCTGTCCTCCTAGCTACGCACCCACAGGGCCGTCTTACCGATTGGGCACGATGGGCAGGTGCCCAGGGGCCCAGGAAAAAAGGGGGGCCCATGGTGTTACGAGCCGCGGCAGTGCCCAGCCACCACGACCGTCCTCTCTCCGTCCCGCCCGTCGCTATGACGACCGGGACATCACTTCCGGGGCCCAGCCGACCATTGCCATAACAACGGCCGGACGCTTTCCACTTCAGCGCCGCGTCCCGGCGTTACAGGGCAGCCGGGCGCGTGCGCAGTAGCTTGCCAAGCCCGTGGGCTAATTAATTTAATTAGTAGCAGTGCCTGGGGGTGATTACAGAGCTAGGCTCTGATTGGCTTGTTCCTGTATCTAAGGCAGGGAGGCCTTAGCCTCCCTGCCGGTTATAGCTTCCAGTTCCTGTGTTGCTGCCTGCTGCTGTACTCCTGTACTTTTGGTGTTAAGCCTTTGGATTGATTTCTGCCATTTATGACCCCTGCCTGTTTCCTGGATTTGCCTGTGCCCTTGACCTTTTGGCCTGTACCACCGTTTCTGTTGATTTGCCCGTGACCTCGACCCTTGGCTTGTTTCCTGACTATTATTCCTAGCAAGTGACCTCTGACCTCGGCCTGTCCTTTGGAACTGCTGCCTGCCATTATCCTCTGCTCCTGGGTTCCCCGCAGCTGATACACGCCACACGACCCTCTGTAGTCTGCAGCCAAGTCTGTCCCCACCACTAGGGGCTCCAGCGAACACCTGACTATCAGAGTAGACTCCGGGTGGTGTTGTATTGGTTGGAGGGGTTATTGACACATGGCAGGACTCAATGAAAATAAAAAAACTAAACAAAATAAAAAACGGGGACTACACAAGTTTTTTCAAACAGGAAATAGGAATCAGGAAGTGATGTGCGTTCCACTGTGGAACGCACGCCGGAGTTGGATTGGAACCGCTGCTCTCTGTCTGTCTGCTATCGTTCACCTTCCAATCAATGTTAACAACTTACAAGTTACAACAGCTAGCTGCAAGTATATTGGAAATCAGCGCGCCCATCTATTCCCCACATCTACAAGCATTTCACTTGAGTACCTTTTTTAAAAGCTTTACTTTTTTCTTTATACCTGGCATGCACAGATATGGATGGTTTTTCTATTCATTAGATAGGAATCTACTTTAGGATATTATTGGACTGTGGTTTATGTTTACATTATGCTATCTTTATTTTTATATATAATTCAATGTCCTTGATTTTATTTTATTTCCACATGGTTGATTTTTATGTTATTATTACCTTGGGCATATATCATTGTGCTTAAATGAATAAATTGTCCTTTTTGATATTATACTATTAACATTATTCCTAATAGATTCTGTTATTTAGGAATCATCATGTTACTAACAAATTGAATTTATCCCCAATCCACACTCTATTTTTATCGGCTTACAATTTTCAACCAGCACAATTTTTATTAACTTATAGTATTTAGCTTTTTCTATGTTTTAGCGCTGGTTTATGTATTGTATATTTGCTATTTGGCAGGTTAAGGTTAACCTGCTTACTACCTAGCCCATTCATAGATTACCATTTGGTTAGTGTGCAGTTCTTTTATTTTACAATAAAAAACTGACATTTCGCAGTCACCTGACCGTTCAGAACAGATGGTCAGGTCAGGTGGCCCATGTATATGTATATGTATATATATATATATATATATATATATATATATATATATATATATATATATAGGGGCCCCGGTGCACTGCTTTGCCCGGGGTCCCATAATGTCATTAAGATGGCCCTGCGCACCCACATACCTTGGGATTTTCTTAGCAATTTATTTGGTAGTCTATATTTTACACGTACTCCCAAACTCTGTGCCTTGGTTCTGATAACTGAATAGGCAAACTTTGCCTTGTTTTTTAAGTTAATATAGCTTTTTAGGCACTGTCCTAGTAGGTCTCTCCTCTGCTATTGAGGCCTGAGCCTACACCCTTGCCTTTCTTCTTTCATAACTCCTCTTTCCTTTACTTCCCTTTCCCTTCCCTTTCCACTCCCTGTTCCCCACCTCCCAACCCCTCCCCCCTGGTACTTCAGTTTGAGGGATAACATCTTTATTCTTTGTGTTTCTTCTAAGAATATCGATCATGACCCTTACAACACTCTCCCTTAATGTTAAAGGGTTAAACACACCTCAAAAGCGCTCTATGTTATTCCATACGTTACGAAAACTTAATGGTGATATAATTTTTTTACAGGAGACTCATTTCAAGGCTGGTGGCCATCCCTCCCTGTCCTCAAGAAGATACCCTGATGCCTATTATTCCTCTTATTCTACAAAGAGGAATGGTGTTGCCATTCTTCTCCGCAGTTCAGTTCCGTTTGTCGTGTCAGCAGTTAAGGACGACCCTGAGGGCCGGTTTCTCTTCCTGACGGGAAAGATTGGTCATCTAGATATAACCTTTGCCAACGTTTACGTGCCAAATACAGGTCAGACAGCTTTTTTCACACACTTTTTCTCGGAACTACATAATTTCCGTAAGGGTTTGCTTTTACTCGGGGGTGACTTTAACACCGTTATATCCCCCCTCTTAGACAGATCCGCTTCTAGGCACTCCTCCCCCCCATCTACACATACAAAACATCTGCAAAAACAAGTGACTGAGGCCGGCCTATTTGATATCTGGCGAGCGTTATATCCCTCATCGAAGGATTACACATTTTACTCTTTTCCCCACCAAACCTATTCTCGGATTGACATGTTTATGGGTTGCTCAAACATCTTCCAACATATAACTAGGGCTGATATAGTTTCCAACACGTGGTCAGACCACTCTATATTATCGTTAACGGTTGATCTTTTTCAGAACCCTCGGGGTAGAACCTCCTGGAAATTGAACGAGACTCTTCTTAAACTCCCTGGGTTTAAAGATCTCATATCTGATTCTATCACAAAATATTTTGAAATCAATTCAGACCCAGAGATTCAGATCTCCACTATATGGGAAGCCCACAAGGCAGTCATATGGGGGGATATCATTCGGTTTGCCTCCCGCAGAAAAAAAGAACGTAATGAGACGCTTGATAAACTTACTCTTCAGCTTAAAAATTTGGAAACAATACATAAGGAGTCTAGCTCCCATTCAGTGTTGAAGGAAATTCAAAAGACTAGAGGTGAAATTCAGTAAATTCTCGCAGAGAGAACGGAACGCCAGCTTAGATGGCTTAATCAAACATTTTTTGAAAAAGGCAACAAGGCCGATTCCCTTTTGGCCAGGAGATTGAGAGCCAAACGGGGCTCCCAAATAATTAATTCAATTAGAAACAAAAAAGGGGACCCATCTTATGACCCTAGGACCATAAACGAAACATTCCACAAATATTATGAAAGTCTGTATAATCTTCATAAGGACCAAACTTCACTTAAAGCCTTCCCTCAAGCCATCAATACCTACCTAGATAATTGTTCTCTTCCTTCACTATCCTCCCGCCAGGCTTCTACTCTTAACTTCACTGGAGGCTATCTCCAGTGAAGAAGTAATTCTGGCACTAAAGTCACAGAAGAACTCCAAAGCCCCCGGCCCTGATGGCTTTATGATGCTTTATTATAAAACATTCTCCAAAGAACTGGTCCCCCATTTGACGCATCTGTTTAATTACATTATGACGGGGGATAAATTTCATGCGGAATATACGCGTTCCACTATAGTGGTGATTCCTAAACCTAACAAGGACCCGACCTGTTGCCCCAGCTATCGCCCTATTTCACTAATCAACGCTGACATTAAACTTTTCGCCAAAATTCTGGCGAATCGTTTAAATGCCTATTTACCAACACTGGTCTTCCCAGACCAGGTAGGTTTTGTCCCCACCAGGCAGGCTTTAGACAACACTAGACGTACAATAGACATTATTGCCCATATTAATCAGAATAAGATCCCGTCAGTGGTTTTGGCATTAGACGCCAAAAAGGCCTTTGATAGACTCTCGTGGCCTTTCATGTTTAGCACGTTAAGTCATTTCGGTTTAAACGGGGCCTTTCTTTCGGCCATTCAGGCCCTATATCACCACCCCACCTCATCGGTATTGACCAATGGGCTCCTATCCCAGGCTTTTTCATTAGGCAATGGCACTAGACAGGGGTGTCCCTTGTCCCCCCTCTTATACGCTTTATGCATAGAACCTTTAGCTGCTGCTACTAGAAGAAACCCGGACATATCAGGGATTCGAATTGGTCCTCGCCACTTTAAAATTTCCTTATTCGCTGATGACGTACTACTAACACTCGCAAACCCCCTTATTTCACTCCCAAATCTTCTTAAAGAAATTAAAGAATATGGTTCCTTATCAAACTATAAAATAAATAACTCCAAATCGGAAGCCCTTTCACTCCAAGTCCCTGCTGTCACCAAAACTATTCTCGAATCTTCATTCGATTTTCAATGGCGCCCAAAGGCGCTACGATATTTAGGGGTTCAGATCACAAAAGAATACAAACAACTATTCCACGCCAACTACACCCCCTTATTTGATTCAATAAAAAGAGACCTGGCCAAATGGGATTCGCTTTTTGTCTCCTGGTTTGGTAGGATTAGTGTGATAAAAATGAACGTTTTGCCTAGAGTCTTATACCTTTTTTAGACTTTACCAATCCCAATCCCAGGTACTTTCCTAACGAACCTGCAATCTTCATGCGGTACATTTATCTGGCAAGGGAAAAAATTGAGACTCAAAAGGTCTTGCCTAGCTAAATCCACTCAGTCAGGGGGATATGGACTTCCGCTCTTTGAGCGCTACTATCATGCAGTTAACCTTCGTCATATCATTTCCTGGCAGTCTGCTCAGGGGATCAAGAGATGGATCGACCTAGAGAACGCACATACACCAGATCACAACCTGAATTCGCTCCCCTGGCTCCCCAGAGTTCAAAGGCTGGCCTCAGTGTATTCGCACCCCTCCATACAGTTCACACTCAACTTGTGGGACAAGCTCCATAGAAAGTGGGAGCTCACCTCATTTCCTTCTCCTCTTACACCATTGTGGCATCATCCGGATTTTCCGGCAGGATATATGCGGTTATTCTCGCGCCCCTGGCAAGAGGCGGGTATTACTCCGTTTACTCACATTTTGGGAGATTTTTGGGAGATTTTGCTCCCCGCACTTTCCCGGATCTAAGAGAAAAAAAAGGCCTTCCTTCGTCCTTACATTTTGCTTACACTCAAATCTGAGGCTTTATTCAATCACTCTGTAGATCTTCTAAGCTACGTAGCCTTACTCCTTTTGAGAGGAGCTGTGTGTATAGGCCAGGAGCTCCAGGACTAATATCTTTGGTATACCATAATTTCCTGGAACCAAAAACTGACACTGCGGAATCGTTTGAGGCGGCATGGCTTCGGGATACTGGTAGAGTTCTGGATCAGGAGGGATGGTCCCGGCTAAGGGTGAGAATCTCCAAAATCTCCATTAACACCTTAATACGAGAAAACACATTTAAAGTATATACAAGATGGTATCTAGTGCCTTCAAAGCTTCATATAATATATCCTGGCACTTCAGACTCATGTTGGAGAGGTTGTGGGGAGGTGGGCTCATTCTACCACATATGGTGGACATGCCCTAGTATTTCAAATTTGTGGTCCCAGGTGGCTGACCTAATGACAAGAATCTTAGACGTTGAGGTGTTACCTGACCCAATGGTTATGCTGCTATGCTCCCGGGTCAAAGGCCTAACTAAACAGGCAGATAGACTTGTTCAACACATTTGTGCCGCTACTCGCCTCCAGATAGCGAAGGAATGGAAGACCCTCAATTCACCCAGCCTCCAAAGTGTAGTCTCTCGTGTGTGGTACATGGCCTCTATGGAATACATCACCAGCCTTCTCCATGACAAAATTATAAATTTCAATAAGATGTGGAACTTTTGGTACTCATTTTATCAAGCTCTTACCAGGTCCTCCCCCCCATGCTCCCCCCTCCCTCCTCTTTCTCTCCTCTATTTCTCTCTCTAAAAAATAAAAAATAAAAACAGCATCGACATAGAGTTCCAGGGCAGTTGAGTCTTCCAACATCCTTGGCTGGGTCAGCCTATCTCCTTTCCATGAGTTAACTTGCTGCTTTTTTTATGTTTAGGAATTTGTGTAACAATATGTCATTTGCCTGACTTTTTTTTTCGTTTCTCAATTGACATGTTTTGGCCCTTATGTTCAAATGTTTTTCTTTTTTTATTATCTGCTATGTGGAACTTCTGTTGATGGTCTTTCTTTTTCTCTCGCTTCAATATTCGAATTACATTCAAACCTGGTGAGAAGAATAAACGTGCTGATGCTCTCTCTCAAGCTTTTCCTTGTGATTCCAAGACTAAAGAGGTGAAACCTCACCCTATAATGGATCCCAAGTGTATATATACTTCTACTTTGTCTCCTGCTCCTGTCTGTATTCCCCTTCCTGGGAAGACTTTTGTACCTCCGGATTTACGAAAGAAACTTCTGACTTGGTTCCACTCTACTCGCTTTGCTGGTCATACTGGTGTACGTGAAACCATTGAGTTGACGTTAAGGACTTTGTTGCTTCCAGTGAAATCTGTAGTCAACACAAGTCATCTCGTCAATCTCCTGCTGGACAACTGATCCCACTTCCAATTCCGGACAAGCCATGGACCCATTTGAGCATGGACTTTATCACAGATCTAACCCCTAGCAAAAAATATAATACCATCTGGGAAGTGGTAGATCGGTTCTCAAAAAAGGCTAATTTTGTTCCACTTATTGGCCTACCATCCTCTTCTGTCCTTGCTACATGCTTCGTTAAGGAGATATTCCGGTTGCATGGCTGTCCTGCAGAAATTGTGTCAGATTGTGGAGTTCAGTTTGTGTCCACATTTTGGCGAGCCTTATGTAAAATTCTTGGTATCCAGTTAAACTTCTCATCATCTTACCACCCCCAGTCTAATGGACAGACTGAATGTGTAAACCAATATTTAGAGACTTTTATTAGAACGTTTTCTACTGCCAATCAGGACGATTGGGTGGATTTTCTACCTTGGGCAGAGTTTGTGCATAATAATGCCCTTCATGAGTCAACTTCTGCATCACCATTTTCTATTGTGTATGGGATTCATCCATCCTTTCCCAGGTTTACCTCCCTCCCACCCACCCAAGTTCCTGCTGTTGATCTCGTTCGACGAAGATTTGTTTCTATCTGGAATCAAGTAAGGAGCTGTCTTAAGAAATCTTCCAAACGGTATAAGTTTGCGGCGGATAGAAAACGTTGAGTCCAGCAATAAGGCACCTGCCTTCAAGATAGGTGATAGAGTATGGCTCTCTACAAAGAATATCCGTCTCAAGACTCCTTGTATGAAGTTTGCTCCCCGCTTTATTGGTCCTTATACTATTTCTAAAATAATGAATCCAGCTTCTCTTTACCAGCTGCTCTTCGGATCTCCAATTCATTCCATGTCTCTTTGTTGAAACCATTAATCATCAACCGTTTTTTCATCTACTCATACTTCTTCGACAACACCTAAAGTTCATTTGGATCAGAAATTCGAGGCCAAACAAATCTTGGATTCAAAAATATCTAAAGGAAGTTTGAAGTATTTAGTGGACTGGAAAGACTTTGGTCCTGAGGAACATTCCTGGGTCACGCTGCGGATGTTCATGCTCCAGTTCTGATTAAGAATTTTCACAAGAACTTTCCCTCTAAGCCGAATCCTAGGTGTGCGGTGCCCACCTTTAAAAGGGGGGTACTGTCACACGCTGCTCATTCGGCTTCCATAGACCAAGACTGAGACACTCACATGTGTCTCATTAACAGACTTCAATCCTCTAAGTACTGATCTGCGCATGTGCAGACTTATTACCTGTCCACTTCTAATTAGATTCCTATTGGTTCCTGTGTTGGCCCCAGACTTGAAAAGGCACTTCCTCCATTTCCTCTGGGCCTGTTGATCAAGTTACCTATCTGGTTAGGTCCTTACCTATTCTATGAGCTCTCATCTGGATCGTCAGTGCCTCTGCTGTATTGTTACTCCGCGGTTTGTACCGCTGAAGCTGCATCTGTTTCCACTGTGGTTCTACTCCACGGGTTTTACCACTCAGCTGCACCTGTTTCTACTGTGTTGCCATTCCATGGGCTAAACCGCTCAAGCTGCAAACCATTTCTACTGTGTGTCACGCCTCGGGCTATACTGCTCCAGCCGCACCTGCCCTTGCTGTATCGCTGATCCTGGAACGGGACTGTTTAAACCACACCTGACTCTGTCAGCTTGCTCCTTCAAGTCATCTCTCTGAGCCGTTCTATCCAGCTTCATCTGTTCCGCATTGGTCACTCCGGCTCAGTGGCATTACAGGTCGTATCACCAAGCTGCTTGTTGTCCTCTTTCCTTAATGCTTTCAAATATCATTGAAAGCATTAAGGCACTATTTGGTATCGGGTCCCTGCCACATCTACTGTGTATCTACTGCTACCTGGACTGTTAAACTCTCCTTTGATGTGTGCTGCGCTGTTGTGATACCATACCCCTGTGCCTCATTCTTTCCATCTTATTGCTGGACTGTTCATTCTAAGCCATATCCATTTGCTTATTGATTATTCATATTGCCTATGACATTGCTGGTGGCTCCGCCCACCTTGTACCACGTTTCTAGTATCTATGCATCTACCAAGACTTACCTGTATATTCATTCAGTCATCATTAAACCGCTAATTGTACTTTTATACTGCATCTGTCATCTGTTTGAACCTTGGGTTACCATTTCCACTTACCAGTGTATTGTTAGATTCTCCCTGAGGATCCGTTCTCACAACATCACTGAACGGATCCAGAGTCCAGAATACCAAACCGTAACAATCCTGCTGTGATGAATATGTAACTGTTGTAATTCTTGTGACCTACAGAGTAGACCACTCTGATCCAATATCCTGCGGTTCTGAGGGTTGGGGGTGTCTAGTAACAACACTCTCCCTAGTAGCCTGCATCTCTGGTCATTGTGAGAGGCCAGGGGGAAACATCCACAGCAACCCTAATCTGAAGTAAAAGGACAGGGGTATCATCACAGGTTCCCAGAAAAAGGGTGCTTTAGCAGAAAGTGCGTAGCCAGAAGAAAGCGTCTCCAGGTGCCAGTGAAAGAGACTGGTGGTGGCAGCAGAGTGCCCCCTATAACATTTAGAGGAGGCACATTTGGGATAATGAAAGGGAATGAGGGCAAGGCAGTCCAAGCTGGTCCCCAACAATTTAAAAGGGTGGCAAATGAAGTTCATCCTGTCACAAACGGTCTTACCATAGCTCAAAAATCACACCATTAGCAGAAAGTTCTAAAACGATATGTGAAGTAGAATTAATATATATGTAACCAAATGCTAGAAATATTAAAAACTCAAATAGGCATATTATAAATCAACTTTTCATAGACGGCATAATTAATACTCTAGGATTAGTATAAACAAATTCAGTTTATTATACAAAATAGCCAACTATAAGTTATTACTTATAGAATAGAGCAGCCCTGTCTTCGCAAAAAACAATTATTTCAGAACCGCCTATCTGATTTCAACCTCCAAGGAGCAAAGAGCTGCCCTGTAACTCTGCAGCTTCAAGTTCAATGAGACCATGGATTGGTTAAGGATTTTCATCACTCTGGAATGTCCTAGTCACTAATTACCCCAACATGGTATCTTTCACCATCACAATGTGTCCTTGGCACCATTCAAAAATATCTTTAGTCACTTCCCAGTGTTCCAGTGCCTCTCTGTCAAAACCACAAACATCTACATTTCCTGAAAAGCCTACAAAAGTACCTTCACGGTCCTGGACAAATGTGTAACGCAATACACCTTCCTGACATGCCCTTAAATCAAACTAATTTATTTCACTCATTTTTAGACCCCTGCTAAGGATGTGACAATATATGAGAGAGCAGACCACACTGCAGAAACACATACATCACAGAGCAGTGGTCACATGTATATATTAATATAATAAACACCTATACAATATTCACTAACATGCAGTGTATTGCATCTGAGTTACGTAACTTAATCAAATGATTGCATATCTACAGAAGGAAATCTCATGTACATATGTGACATAAGTATGTCAATAAACTAACTTCTATATTTTGTGTAAAATACCACTGACAAATATTTGGATATGATCAGTGCATTTTTAAAAAGTATAAACAAATCACCACCGAAAACAAAACAAAAATATAATAATAAGGAACAAGTACATATAAAAACTACATAACTGTTCATTTCTAAGCACAGAATACATTTAACGGAGCATGGGACCATGATGTAGATTAGAAAAGCAAAATTGTAATGATAACATGTAAAATAAGTTTTTATAGGACAAGCACCTAGCACTTGCTGTAAATGCATCAATGTCAACCCAATCCAACACTGTACATATAATACTATAAAGAGGTAACTTCCGGACATATCCACCACCTTGAAAAAGACTTTCTTAAAGTCGAAACGCGTTGGTGATTTGGTGGACGAAGATATCGATTGCCCAGCACTTTCTATTGGTGACTATACCATCACGGTCTATGATCGTTTGGACACTTCGTGTATTACATGATTTCTTTATGATTGTTACCCTTTCACCATATGGTACAGGCAATTATATCCCGGTCTCAAATGTTTTACAATAATTTTTTATTTTTGAACGTACTACACTAGTATCTATCTCTTCTCTCCCACATACCATCTGATTCCTTGGCTGAGCGGGGAGGAGAAGATTATCATTTACACATGTATTAGCTGATCACTAGTGGCAAATGAGACGATCCAACTTACGAGGATTAATCAAGAGTTAATTGACTACATCGGGATCAGAGGACGATTTGAATCTTCTCTTATTTCACATGACTCACATTGAACACTCCGGGGAAAACAGATCATTCTCTTCACAAGCACCTGCTACGGAAATACTGACCACTTCTAGATTGTAAGTCTATTTCTAATAGAACATGGTTTTGAAAAGTTACTCAGCATTTGAATAATACGAACTTCTATTATAAGTCAGTTACTGTTTTTTGTATATTGGGATTTCAGTAGCGCTGCAAGCATTCCCTCTCTTTATTTCTGTTTAAATTCTATTTACAACATATGTGCAGTTGTTTTTTGGAAGTGTTTTGCTGCTGCAACTGTGCATCCAGCGTTTTGTGTGGCTCTATACCATTTCTTTGAAATACTGTACATATAATGTCAAAGGAGTCAAGGCAAGTTTCCAATGGCTGATTATTCACCAACTGGAGATACAGGAATGTCTGAGAAGACTTGTTGGGGCTGAATGGGGGATCAATTCCAACACCCCCTTTCCTCCAGCACTTTCCTGATTTCCTACCCACACCCTAATCCCTGATATTTGAATTATTTTGGGATGTGTTTCCCAGTCAACCAGCTCATATCCTGTTTTTATATGGTAATTTAATTATTTAACCTTCTCCACTAAGGTTTAATGTATGTCTAATATACATTCAAGTATACAAGGTTATCTTCTATCATATATGTGACTGGATCACTTATAAATAACTTATGGTATAAATATAAAGGAAATAGCACAGGGCACTTATTTATTTAATTGCAAATGTACTTATTTTTTTAATATTGTGTGTATTTTGGGTAAATGAAATATCTTTAGACCAGGGAAGAACATTTGTTGTTTGTTTTAACTTTACTAGAGGAAATATATTAATTCTGAGGTATATACTTGATGCAATAAGCCTTTGTTGAGGAAGTCTTTTGTGTATTTTGGTAGGGAAATGACTTGTTTGGGGTTTTGTAACTTTTCTTTGGGAATGTGTATTCTGCGACTGTCTGAAGAAAGGACCCATGTTAATTAGACATTTTGATGTGAGGGTACAGCACCTGAAGGCACAGGCTGTGTCCAAAACTGAATAAAAGCACTGTTTTGTATTTAAAATTGTTCTTCTTGTTACATCTGACCTGCTCACTGGTACCTTCAACCAGGGTGAGCAAATAAATATCACTTGCTTCAAAGACCTGCTTGGAAACTTGTCTATCCCTGTGACCTACAGATTAGACCCAATTCTAATCCGTTCCCGGCTGTTCTGAGATTTGGACCCAGCTTTCCGCTACCACTGCTCTGCCCGCTACCCAACAGCTCTGACCAGTGTGATAGGCCAGGGGGGATCCATCCACAGCAACCTTGATCCATAGGAAGAGGTCAGGGGTATCAGCCCAGGTATACCAGTAACGGGGTACACTAGCAGCGTCAGTTTCCCAGAAGAAAGCCGATACTGGATGGTGGTAAGGAGTCCAGTGGTGGCAGCATTTGCAAGCCCCTCCTACTACGGTTAGTGAGCACATTTGGGATAACAAAAGAGAACGGGTGCAATGTAAGCCCATCCGGTTCCCAGCAACAACAGACAGGGTGGCATAGCTGGTCCATCCTGTCACAATGAATATTGACTTTTAAATGTGATTTACTGATGAATTAACTAGTGCACTTTACTGGAGTCAGTTAGTAACTTCCACAGGAATAGAGTTGGCCCTGGTTAAAAAAATGTTATCTGTGGAATGGGCATAACTAATTAAAATGTCTAGTTCCATTTCTCATGTAACAAGTGAATAAAGAACATGATGTGACTATTGTGAATTGAGCAGAGATCAGACTTAAAATTTTACATCTTACAGAATACTATACTTACTATCCAAACATGGATCAGAGATCAATAAATTAAAAGTATTTAAGATACTGAAGACCGATACAATGTTACAGCTTTTAATTGATTGTGGTTTGTGGTTATCCATATTTACAGCACATATACAGATACACGAATTAATGGTTTGTGTACATAATGCAGATGGATACCATGTTATAGATCTTAATTGAATGTGCTTTGTGGTTAGCCACATCTGAAGTGCACGTACTCTTTTTTAATGTAACAACTTCTCTGCTCAATTATGGGTCTAATTAGAAAAAGCAGGTATGGTCAGGAAAAAATTGGATTAAGGATATAAAAATATTACTTGGCTTCATCAAAATATGGCCATTGTTATATTATTGTTATTATGCCAAAACCAGAGGAGTATATTGATGGGACAATCAATATAGGCTAGCTTACTTTCTTATTTGTATTAAATAATGTTAATGTGATTTTATAATCATACAGCAATAAAGATTGTCCGTATGTTGTAGTCATCCAATCCCTTCACCCATCTTCCTGAGCACAGCCTAAGCTCATATCTCTCACTTGAGGCTGTACCCATTTCTTCCAACCAAGGTGCAGCTTCCCAGGAACTTTTCACCCACTGTATTAGTATCTCGGCTGGTACTCCCAGGTACCACGCCGACGGTCTGTTCACATTACAGCTAAATCCATATATATATATATATATATATATATATATATATATATATATATATATAAATGCTTAGTGGCGTCTGTGTGTGGGAAAAAACACCCAAGTTGCAGCGCCACCTGCTGGGCAGAGTTATACACTGACCTACTAAATTCTTAGTGTGTGTGTGGGGAAAAAAAATTCAAAAAGGGCTGAAATGTGGTAGGACTCAAACTCATTTTCGTGAGGTAATTTTACCTCATGAACACACATGTGTAGAGGCGTGCGTTAGTGTGTGTGTGTAAAAAACTATTTTCTCAGAAAGGGCTCATCCAATTGACCTGAAATTTGGTATACTGACATTATTTGACAAAAAAATTAGAATAGTCAAGTCAGTTAACTTCCATCATCCCCCCTTCCCCCCGTGGGAGGGGTAGTAAAGGCTAAATTTACGAGTTGAGGGGTCAAACTCATTTCGTGAGGTAATTTTACCTCATGAACACACATTAAAAAGGGCGCTTGCGTCGGGAAGTAACGATCTTCCCCTGAGGAGGCCTGGGCTAGGCCCAAATGCATGACAAGAACTTTTTTAAGACCTTAAGTGTCTTGATTTGACTAGAATGCATGAGTATCATGCACGGGTTAACTTGTGTGTATATATATATATATATATATATATATATATATATATATATATATATGTGTGTGTGTATATATATATATATATATATAATAAACACACACACACACACACACACAATGATCAGCCACAACATGAACACCACTGCAAGAGAAAAGAACAACATTGATTATCACGTTGTAGTGGTACCTGTCCAATGGGATATATTAGGCAGCAAGCGAACAGTCAGTTCTTGAGATTGCTGTGTCAGAAGCAGGGAAAATGTGCTGCAAGCATAAGGATCAGAGGGACTTTGAAAAGGGCCAAAATGTGATGGCTAGATGACTGAGCCAGGGCATCTCCAAAATAACAGGTCTTGTGGGATGTTCCCAGCATGCAGTGGTTAGTACCTACCGAAAGTTGTCCAAAGAAGGAAAAACAGTGATCTGGCAACAGGGTCGATAACAGTGATTGGAATAGGCCTTTACTAATTATTACTTTGGTACAGGGATATATATATATTGTGGCATGAGCCCGCTACTGCAGAAGCACACGCAAACAACTTCTTCCTTTTTATGCAGTTTTATTGTCAGGATGGTAAAATGTTTTGACACCGTACATATTTCACAGCAATTCTTGGAGACCCTAAATGCTAGCTAGACATAGCTCAGCTCTCTCAAGACCAGCCAGCTTCCCCAGCGTTGGTCTCAGTGCACAAATGATACAAACAAGCTTTTATATATGATACTCCTCCCCCAGCCCTAGCTTGATGGGCAGGTGTCACACCCACCTTCCCTTTAAGAGAAAACACCCATCACTGGCTCTGTTTGCACTGACACACCCTGTCTGTTTGCTGAGAGGAAATCATGTAAGTTAACAAACTTTAAACTATACATTCTTTACTTGGTTTAACCTGAATCTAGGTGCATAACTGCGCCAATGTCACTCACCGGAGTGTGAGTGCCTCCACTCCGGTACGTGGTTCTCCATCTTTCCCGCTCATACCTGTGTGGAACCGCGGCCGTCCGCCATCCTGTCGCACTGGGCATGCGCAGGTCCCTTCAACAACTACACCTGACCACTAATGTGATTGATGGATCAATCACCCCTCCCTACTTAAGGCACCTGCAGCCTTAGGAAGGGGCCTGATCTTGAAGTCTCACTCCCAGTGAACTTCTATAGGTGTGTGCAGTTTCCAAACTGCTTCCAGCTCTACTCCTTTGTGCAGTTTCCAAACTGCTTCCAGCTCTACTCCTGTGTGCAGTTTCCAAACTGCTTCCAGCTCTACTCGTGTGTACAGTTTCCAAACTGCTTCCAGCTCTACTCCTGTGTGCAGTTTCCAAACTGCTTCCAGCTCTACTCCTGTGTGCAGTTTCCAAACTGCTTCCAGCTCTACTCCTGTGTGCAGTTTCCAAACTGCTTCCAGCTCTACTCGTGCTTCAGCTTCCACGCTGCTCCCTGCTCAACTCAGCGGCGGTTCCCATACCGCTACAACGCTTCACTTCTCAGCTGATTCCGGATCTACACAACTGGGTATGCTCTACTGACTATTGCCTATTGCTCGCATACCAGTTGTATCCATTGTTGTTTGCTGCACAGGGTACAAGTACCCATATAGACTGTGTTACTGCATTGCTTCATTTAGGACACGCTTTCACTCAAGCTACGATATCTCCTCACGCTACTACTTAGCGTTATTGTGCATATCTGCTGTGACCAGCTTCTCCTCCCTGCAAGGCATCTACTCCATACAGACTATTCATTGTGCCTTCCATCTCTGCCTCAGAAGACATTGCTCTACTCGCGCTGTTTCCATACAGCCACAGTTTCCCTTTCAACTTCACTCTCCTGCACCTGGACAAGTCCTCATTCCTTCTCACAGCAGTGGTACAACTTGCTGCACGCAGACCACTGACTTCCCTGCTACCTACCCGCACCTGGACAAGTCCTCCTATCACAGCGGTGGTACAACTTGCTATACGCAGACCACTGACTCTCCTATTACCTACCTACACCTGGACCTGACTCCTCCTCTTCCTACCATCACCTATCCACGTCCACTCCTCGTGTCTACATTATCTTCAGCCTCCAGTTTACTGCTCCAAGTCGCTGACTTTCCTCTAACCATAGCTGCAAGTCGCTGACTTCCTCAGACTATCTCTACTCCCCTGCTGTTGTGTCGCTCCAATCATTCACCTGCCTGCTTTGAGGTGCGTGCCATAACCCCGCCTCTCTAGCAGAGTTCCATCTGGTGAAACTCGGGTAAGCAACTCCTAGTGCCCGTGACAGCCAATGTCTTACTTTGCTTGTATGTTTTCTCTGCATCTTGTCAGATAAATGCCTCCCTTTGTTACATATCCCTCCCCCTAGCGTCTCCAAGTAGGGGGACGCGGACTTCGCGAGGAGCGCATATATACGTGACAATGCATCTGCATTCTTGTGCAGAATCCCAGGTCTATGTTCTACTGAGAACTTGAAAGGTTGCAGTGCCAAGAACCAGCGGGTTACCTTGGCATTTACCTCCCGGTTGTTCTGCATCCATCTCAATGGTGCATGGTCTGTTATTAAGGTGAACTCTCTGCCTAGGAGATAATAGCGCAGAGCTTCTACAGCCCATTTTATGGCGAGACATTCTTTCTCAACAGTGGCATATTTTTGTTGCCTTGGAAGCAACTTACGACTTAGGTACAGGACAGGATTTTCTACTCCATTCTTCTCCTGTGACAAGACTGCACCTAAGCCAACACCAGAAGCATCAGTTTGGAGGAAGAACCTCCGGGTAAAATCCGGTGCCTGTAGAACTGGGGAGGAACAAAGAGCTAACCGAAGATCAGACCAGGCGGTTTCTGCAGATTCAGACCAGGTAAATCTATCTGGACAACTTTTTTTTAACATGTCAGTAAGTGGAGCAGCTCTAGTGGCGAAGTGGCTTGCAAACTGCCTGTAGTAACCTACTAAGCCTAAAAAGGTTCTTAACTGCGACTTTTTTTCTGGTCTTGCCCAATTTTTTACTGCCTCCACTTTGTCTAGCTGGGGTTTTACACGTCCTCGACCAACAACGTACCCCAAATATTTAGCTTCTCTCATGGCTATGGCACATTTCTCTGGGTTAGCTGTTAACCCTGCTGACCTTAATGAAGCTAAGACCACCTCAACTTTGGCTAAATGCAATCCCCAGTCTGGGGTATAAATCACTATATCGTCCAGGTAAGCGGCTGCATAAGCTGTGTGAGGTCGTAGCAATTTATTCATGGCCCTTTGGAAGGTGGCAGGTGCCCCATGCAACCCAAAGGGTAGGACTTTATATTGATAGAGACCATCAGGGGTGGAAAATGCAGTCTTTGGCTTGGCCATGGAAGTCAGGGGAACTTGCCAATAACCCTTTGTTAGATCAAGGGTTGTCAAATAATTGCTACCAGCAAGATTTTCCACTAGTTCATCCACACGTGGCATCAGATAGGCATCAAACTGCGACATACTGTTTATGCGCCTAAAGTCATTGCAGAACCTAATTGTCCCATTGGGTTTCTGGACAAGCACAATGGGACTATTCCACTCACTAGTGGACTCTTTAATCACATCTAACTGGAGCATCTTCTCGATCTCCTTTCTCACGAATAGGATACGACTTCTGCTTTACAATGACTCCTGGCACAGTGACAATGTTGTGTTCGATTAAGGTAGTGCGCCCAGGAATGGAAGAGAAGACATCCTTGCTCCGGTGAATCATTTCTTCAGTCTGTTGTCTCTGCTGAATGGACAAAGCTGGCTCTCTGGGCACTTCAGACATTTTAATGGCAGTACTCACTACCTGAGGAGAGGTTTCCTCATCATGCCAAGGTGTAAGCAGCTGCCACTCACCGGACTGTGAGTGCCACTTCCCGTGTATACAGGAACCGTGGCCGTCCGCCATCCTGAGGGTCTGCGCATGTGCAGCCCTTTCAAGCCTTCAGTACCTGTTGCTTTTAGTTGATTGGATGATCAGGCAACCCTCCCTATTTAAACCACCTGTGATCATTACCTGGTTGCCTGATCTTGGAGTCTCATTCCTCATGAGCCTCTGAAGGTGTTCCTGTGTTCCTCGTGTATTCAGCTCCTGCTGATTCCTGTTTACTGCTATTGTGGTTTCCAGACCACTTCTACTCTCCTGTGTTCATCGTGTCTGCACTCAGCTGATTCCTATCCGCTGCCTCTGTTGCTTCTACAGAGTTCCTGTTCACTTCAACTCTCCTGTGTTCATCGTGTCTGCACGCAGCTGATTCCTATCCGCTGCCTCCGTTACTTCTACAGAGTTCCTGTTCACTTCAACTCTCCTGTGTTCATCGTGTCTGCACTCAGCTGATTCCTATCCGCTGCCTCCGTTGCTTCTACAGAGTTCCTGTTCACTTCAACTCTCCTGTGTTCATCGTGTCTGCACGCAGCTGATTCCTATCCACTGCCTCCGTTACTTCTACAGAGTTCCTGTTCACTTCAACTCTCCTGTGTTCATCGTGTCTGCACTCAGCTGATTCCTATCCGCTGCCTCCGTTGCTTCTACAGAGTTCCTGCTCACTTCAACTCTCCTGTGTTCATCGTGTCAGCGCTCCGCTGCTTCCATCTCTACTACTGGATACCAGACCGCCTCAACTCTCCCGTGTTCTTCATGTTTCCAGTTCCACTTACTACTGCTTCCTGAATATTGCTTCGTTCATTCTGGATTACCTGCCGTGCGCTGCACCAACCTGATTACCGCTTCCACCCTCCAGTGGTCTCTCCTCCTGCCAGCCTTCAGCCATTCAGGTATCCCTGCACGTCTCTCTGACAGCCTGCTCTCCTGAACCGCGATATGCATACTTCCCTTTGACTTTGCTTGTGTATTGCATATCCTTCTGGATTGAGTTGTGTTCTCCTCCGGAGCCTCCTATCCACTGAGGCTATTGTTACCATTGACTTTGTTTCCTATTGCCTGGATTGTTATTGTGACTTTGTATACTTAAGCAGTGCTGGTCAGTTATCTTTGTATTGTGGATATCATCGTGGGATCAAGTTCTGTGTGCCCCGTGTATACTCTGCATTACATTCATCTCCTCGTGCCCCTCCTCACATATATATAGCAGTGGTACAACTTACTGACGCAGACCACTGACTCCTGTTCCCTGTGACACCAGTTTCAAGTATCCTCTCACATAAGCAGTGGTACAACTTGCTATACGCAGACCACTGACTTCCCTGTTACCTACCTTTACCTGGATTCCATTCCTTCACCTAGACAGCGGTACAACTTGCTATACGCAGACCGCTGACTCTCACTACCTCCTCGCTACTCCTGGACATTCCACTTCACTATAGCAGTGGTACAACTTGCTATACTCAGACCACTGACTTTCCTCACGTTCCCTTGTCCATCTGGTTCCTCGTGTACAATCATTTACTCATTACCAGTTGCTGCTAGTCATAGACTTTCCTCGAGCATTCTCTCACCATCTGCTGTTTCTCCTGTTCCGTTGTCACCCTGCTACCAGAGAACCATATTACCAACTGTATTACTCTGGTAAGTCCATCATCTGGTGACATTCTGGGTAAAGACTCCTAGTGCCCGTGACAGTAAGATCAGGCCCAGACAGACCCAGATGCGGAACCTACAGCTAAAGAGATGCTGCAGCATCTGGTTACCCGTATGGGACAACAGGATGCTCGCCAACAACTTTTGCTGCAATGCTACCAGGCGTTAGCCTCCCAAAGAACGTCTGTGCAAAATATCACAGCTACTGTTGATGCTCCTGTGCTTTCCTCCGTTTCCCCAGTGCCATCCCAGGTGTCTATGGCTTCCACGCTTCACCTGCCTACTCCGTCAAAATATAATGGAGACCCCAAAACATGCAGGGGGTTTCTAAATCAATGCTCAGTTCATTTTGAGCTCCAACCTCACAATTTCTCTACTCATCGTTCCAGAGTGGCCTATCTCATTTCCTTGTTTTCCGGACAAGCTCTCGCATGGGCTTCCCCTCTGTGGGAAAGAAATGATCCATTATTACAGGATAGTGCCAAATTTATTTCCATGTTCCGAAGTGTATTTGATGAACCAGGTCGTGTTATTTCCGCTGCATCCAGCATCCTCCGTCTACGTCAGGGTTCTCGTACAGTAGGCCAGTACGTCATTCAATTTCGGATATTAGCCTCTGAACTTCAGTGGAACACTGAAGCGTTAATTGCCGCCTTCTGGCAGGGGCTTTCTGATAAAATTAAAGATGCACTGACTACTCAAGAATTACCTACTTCTTTAGAAGATTTAATTTCTCTTTGCCACCGTGTAGACATGAGATTTCGTGAAAGAGAGTCTGAAAAAACTTCAGTTAAAGCACCTCTTCGCTCAAGTCCTCAACTTCGCCCAGCTTCATCTCCGGTGATACCCATGGAGATAGGTCGCTCCAAATTAACTTCAGAGGAGAGGGACCGAAGAGTAAAAAAATAGACTTTGTATCTATTGTGCTGATTCCACGCATATGCTCAATTCATGCCCTAAAAAATCGGTAAATGCCAGGCCCTAACCAGTTCTGGAGAGGTGAAGTTAGGGTCCCTGGAGTCCTCTCCATGTTCTACGAAATTAAAAGTTTGTGCTTTTGATGTTACAGTTTCCTTTGCGACCAACTCCTTTTAGTCCCAAGCACTTATTGACTCTGGAGCTGCGGGAAAACTTTATTTCTAAATCCCTCGTGAATCAATGGTCCCTACCAGTGATTACTTTGAAGACACCTATTACTGTGACTGCTATCGATGGATCACGCATTATTAATGGTCTCATCACCCAGAGTACGTCTCCAGTAACCCTTCAAATTGGTGTATTACACCAAGAAGAAATTTCATTTTTAATTCTTCCTGTTACTACCAGTCCGATTGTATTAGGCCTTCCATGGCTTCAACGTCACTCTCCCCAGATCGACTGGCACACTCCTCAAGTTACGTCTTGGGGGACTGAATGTCATCATCGTTGCCTCTCTCAAGTCGTTCCTCTCAAAATACAGCAATCCTCCATTTCACCTTCCTCACCGGGACTTCCTCCTCAGTATGCTTCGTTTGCCGATGTATTTGATAAAACTCAGTCTGAACGTCTTTCTCCTCATCGTTCGTGGGACTGTTCGATTGATCTTCAACCTGGCAAGACTCCTCCCAGGGGTCGTGTGTATCCACTTTCGTTACCTGAAACTCAAGCTACATCTGAATACATCCAAGAGAATCTCCAGCGAGGATTTATTCGACCTTCTACCTCTCCCGCTGGAACCGGGTTTTTCTTTGTAAAAAATAAGGATGGATCATTACGCCCCTGCATAGATTTCCGTGGACTTAATGCCATAACTATCAAAAATCGGTATCCCATTCCACTAATTACTGAGTTATTTGATCGGATCAAGGGAGCTCGGATCTTTACCAAGTTGGATCTTCGTGGTGCCTACAATTTAATTATAATCAGGTCCGGTGACGAATGGAAGACAGCTTTCAACACCAGAGAGGGGCATTATGAATACTTAGTAATGCCCTTCGGGTTATGTAATGCCCCCGCTGTTTTCCAGGGTTTCATTAATGAGATCTTCCGGGACTTGTTATATGTTTGTGTCGTCATCTATCTGGACGACATATTGATCTTTTCGCAGGACCTGCCTTCTCATCATCAACATGTGGCAGAGGTCCTTTCCAGACTCCGGAAAAATTCATTATTCTGCAAGTTAGAAAAATGTTCATTCGAGTTGCCCCAGATTCCATTTCTGGGATATATTGTCTCCGAAGTTGGTCTTCAGATGGATCCAGAAAAGGTGAATGCTGTGTTACATTGGCCTCAGCCAACTACTCTTCGTGCAATTCAGCGTTTTTTAGGTTTTGCCAATTACTATAGACGCTTCATTCAAGATTTCTCCTCGATTGCATCTCCTATTGTGGCCCTAACTCGTAAAGGGGCCAATACTAAGCAACGGTCCTCTGAGGCTCTTCAAGCCTTCCAGTTTCTCAAAGAGTCCTTCTCCTCTGCTCCTATTCTTCGACAGCCTGATGTGACACTTCCCTTCTTCCTAGAGGTAGATGCCTCTAATGTTGGTTTAGGAGCCATTCTCTCCCAAAGATCGGAGCAACAAAAATTCCCTCCTTGTGCCTTTTACTCTCGGGGTCTTCTGCCTGCGGAGAAGAATTATACCATCGGGGACAAGGAGTTGCTGGCTATAAAAGTAGCATTAGAGGAGTGGAGATACTTATTGGAGGGAGCTCGTCATCCTGTGACAATTTTTACTGATCATAAAAATTTGTCATATCTACAGTCTGCTCAATGTTTGAATCCTCGTCAAGCAAGATGGTCTCTTTTCTTTTCTCGTTTTGAACTAATCATAACCTTCAAACCAGCTGCAAAAAATAAAAAAGCAGACGCTCTATCTCAAGCTTTTGTGACGTCCTCAGACGTTGAAGATGGTCCCAACCACTCTATATTAGACCCCAAATGTGTTTCTCTGGCTGCTTCTTCCACTAAGGTGCTACCATTTGGGAGAACCCTCGTGCCTCCTGCTCTTAGGAAGAAAATCCTTTTGTGGTTTCACTCTTCTCGTTTTTCTGGACACTCTGGTGAACGCAAGACCTTTGAAATTCTTTCTCGAAGTTACTGGTGGCCTTCTATGAGGAGAGATGTCAAAGATTTTGTGGCTGCATGTGAATTGTGTTCCCAGTTCAAGACTCCCCGCAGAACTCCAGCGGGTTTGCTTCAACCACTACCCATTCCGTCCAAGCCGTGGACCCATATTAGTATGGACTTTGTTACTGATCTTCCTCCTAGTAAAAACTGCAATACTATTTGGGTAGTGGTGGACAGATTTTCGAAGATGGCGCATTTCATTCCCTTGACTGGTTTGCCTTCTTCTTCTACTCTGTCTGAGTATTTCATCAAAGAAATCTTCCGTATTCATGGATGTCCGTCCGAGATTGTTTCAGATAAAGGAGTACAATTCGTTTCCAGATTCTGGCGGGCCCTCTGTAAGACCTTGGGTATCCGATTATCACTCTCATCCTCCTACCATCCTCAATCAAACGGACAAACCGAAAGGGTCAATCAAGATCTTGAGACTTTTATAAGGATGTTCTCTTCAGCCAACCAAGACAACTGGGTAGAATTGCTTCCATGGGCTGAATTCGCTTATAACAACATGTATCATGAGTCATCTTCTAAAACTCCATTCTTTGTGGTTTACGGTCACCATCCGTCTTTTCCGGAATTTCCTGCCCTCCCTCCCACCCAAGTTCCTGCTGTAGAGACTGTTTGTCAAACCTTCAAAAATATTTGGTCTCAGGTCAAAACCTGTTTAAAGAAGACATCTGCCAGATATAAGTTTTTTGCAGATAAAAAGAGACGGGCTATTCCACCACTGAAAATCAGAGATCGTGTTTGGTTATCAACCAAAAATATTCGTTTGAAGGTCCCATCTATGAAGTTCGCTCCTCGTTTTATTGGTCCGTATAGGATCATTCAAGTGATAAATCCAGTTTGTTTCAAACTTCTACTTCCTAAGAACCTTCGTATTTCCAACGCCTTCCATGTGTCTTTGCTCAAACCTCTTATCATCAACCGTTTCTCGGTCCCTCCTTCAGCACCTCGGCCAGTTCAAATTCATCAAGAGGAGGACTTTGAGATTACTCACATATTGGATGCAAAAATTTCGCGAGGAGTTCTTTGTTTCCTCGTTCATTGGAAGGGTTTTGGTCCTGAGGAGCGTTCATGGATCAAAGCAGAAGATCTCAACGCTCCAGCCCTTCTTAAGAAGTTTTATTCCAAAATTCCGGACAAATCCGGTTCCAGGTGTTCTGTGCCCACCTTTAAAAGGGGGGGTACTGTCACTCACCGGACTGTGAGTGCCACTTCCCGTGTATTCAGGAACCGTGGCCGTCCGCCATCCTGAGGGTCTGCGCATGTGCAGCCCTTTCAAGCCTTCAGTACCTGTTGCTTTTAGTTGATTGGATGATCAGGCAACCCTCCCTATTTAAACCACCTGTGATCATTACCTGGTTGCCTGATCTTGGAGTCTCATTCCTCATGAGCCTCTGAAGGTGTTCCTGTGTTCCTCGTGTATTCAGCTCCTGCTGATTCCTGTTTACTGCTATTGTGGTTTCCAGACCACTTCTACTCTCCTGTGTTCATCGTGTCTGCACTCAGCTGATTCCTATCCGCTGCCTCCGTTACTTCTACAGAGTTCCTGTTCACTTCAACTCTCCTGTGTTCATCGTGTCTGCACTCAGCTGATTCCTATCCGCTGCCTCCGTTGCTTCTACAGAGTTCCTGTTCACTTCAACTCTCCTGTGTTCATCGTGTCTGCAATCAGCTGATTCCTATCCGCTGCCTCCGTTGCTTCTACAGAGTTCCTGCTCACTTCAACTCTCCTGTGTTCATCGTGTCAGCGCTCCGCTGCTTCCATCTCTACTACTGGATACCAGACCGCCTCAACTCTCCCGTGTTCTTCATGTTTCCAGTTCCACTTACTACTGCTTCCTGAGTATTGCTTCGTTCATTCTGGATTACCTGCCGTGCGCTGCACCAACCTGATTACCGCTTCCACCCTCCAGTGGTCTCTCCTCCTGCCGGCCTTCAGCCGTTCAGGTATCCCTGCACGTCTCTCTGACAGCCTGCTCTCCTGAACCGTGGTATGCATACTTCCCTTTGACTTTGCTTGTGTATTGCATATCCTTCTGGACTGAGTTGTGTTCTCCTCCGGAGCCTCCTATCCACTGAGGCTATTGTTACCATTGACTTTGTTTCCTATTGCCTGGATTGTTATTGTGACTTTGTATACTTAAGCAGTGCTGGTCAGTTATCTTTGTATTGTGGATATCATTGTGGGATCAAGTTCTGTGTGCCCCGTGTATACTCTGCATTACATTCATCTCCTCGTGCCCCTCCTCACATATATATAGCAGTGGTACAACTTGCTGACGCAGACCACTGACTCCTGTTCCCTGTGACACCAGTTTCAAGTATCCTCTCACATAAGCAGTGGTACAACTTGCTATACGCAGACCACTGACTTCCCTGTTATCTACCTTCACCTGGATTCCATTCCTTCACCTAGACAGCGGTACAACTTGCTATACTCAGACTGCTGACTCTCACTACCTCCTCGCTACTCCTGGACATTCCACTTCACTATAGCAGTGGTACAACTTGCTATACGCAGACCACTGACTTTCCTCACGTTCCCTTGTCTATCTGGTTCCTCGTGTACAATCATTTACTCATTACCAGTTGCTGCTAGTCATAGACTTTCCTCGAGTATTCTCTCACCATCTGCTGTTTCTCCTGTTCCGTTGTCACTCTGCTACCAGAGAACCATATTACCAACTGTATTACTCTGGTAAGTCCATCATCTGGTGACATTCTGGGTAAAGACTCCTAGTGCCCGTGACAGCAGGTTAACATGATATATTTTCTCCTCCTTTCTCCTACCTAACTGGCGGACTCTGTAATTGACAGGACCGACAGCCTCTAGAATTTCATATGGACCCTGCCAATGGGTGAAAAGTTTGCTTTCCTGGGTGGGAACCAGGACTAGGACCTTGTCTCCAGACTTGAAAGATCGAACAACAGCACTTTTATCATAACTTTTTCTCTGTCGTTCCTGAGCCTCTTTTACATGTTGCTGCACAATGGGCCCTATCTTTTCCTAGCCTCTCATACATTTGGGACACAAATTGTACCAGATTTGGCTCCCTGGGACCTTGCTGCTCCCACCCTTCTTTTAACATATCCAAGATACCCCTGGGCTGTTTCCCAAACAATAACTCAAAGGGACTAAACCCTGTTGAAGCTTGAGGTACCTCACGGATGGCAAACATCAAATAGGGAATAAGAGTGTCCCAATCTTTTTTCTCTTGAGCCACTGCTTTCCTGAGCATGTGCTTTAATGTGCGGTTAAAGCATTCCATAAAGCTATCTGTTTGTGGATGGTATACAGAGGTGTGAAGCACCGTAACCCCTAGCAACTGGCACATCTCCTTCATCAGTTTAGACATGAATGGAGTACCCTGATCTGTGAGAATTTCTTTGGGTATTCCCAAGCGTGTAAACATCAATACAAGTTCTCTAGCTATGGTGCTGGACTTTATGTTTTGTAGGGGAATTGCCTCTGGATACCTGGTTGCATAGTCAAGCACCACTAGTATATATTGGTGCCCACGTGCAGATTTTTCCAGTGGCCCCACAAGGTCCATAGCTATCCGTTCAAAGGGAACTTGTACTATTGGTATTGGAATGAGAGGTGCCCTGTACATGGGTTTGGGACAGGTTCTCTCACAAATGGGACAGGACCGGCAATATTTTTTCACTGCCATGTGTACACCGGGCCAGTAAAACCTAAGCAGAACTCGTTCCCGTGTTTTATCCTCCCCTAGGTGTCCCCCACAGACATGTGTGTGTGCTGCTTTTAACATTAGGGGTACATGGACCTGAGGAATCACTAATTGTTCTACTTTTTCCCCCTGCACATTAGCAACTCTACACATGAAATTATTTTTAACAATAAAATATGCTATACCTTCTGCAGGCTGGGTGGCTTTCGCTACCCCATTTACCTCAGTCACACTTTTAAAGGCATGTTCCAAAGTGGCATCATTAAGTTGGTCTCGAGCAAAGTCCTGCAGAGGAAACAAAATTGGTATTGCGGACCAGTCCGTATCCTCACTGACTGGCGGGGTGGGCTCATCTGCGACATCACCGACCAATGCTAGTTTGGACTGTCCATGTTTCCCCGCAGGTGGATGCTTTTGTGGAACTCCTGCTGTGACTTCCAGGATGGCATTCCAGTTTGGCGGTTCCCAAAGATCGATGTCCAGATGTTGTGGATTCTTAGGCTGTTCCTTTAAGACCGGGCCTCCGACCGTTGCATCAGTTGCCGGCATGTCCGGCCGGATCCGCTCACCGAGGACATCATTAAACAGTGGGAAGTCTCACCCCAAAATGAGTGGATATGGGAGTTTAGGTGCTATGGCAGCTATCACCATAACAGTTTTGTCTTTGAGTATGACTAGTAGTATTGTTCTTTCATACTCCTCTGTCGTGCCATGTACGCAAAGAACCTTCACCTTGGGCAACCGAGAAGTTATGGTTTCGGGTAAGGCAGAGCTGGAAACCAATGAGAGTTCACTCCCCGAGTCAACCAAGGCCAGAACAAGGTTTTGGTTGATTAGCACAGTCATTTAGAACAAACAAGGACTTCCTGATGTGGGACTCATGGTAAAACAGCTTGGAAATGCAGGCCCAATATGTGCCACAGAACAGTCCATGGGTTCCTGTAGTTTAGGACACTCTGCCTTAAAGTGGCCTAGCTCACCACATTCAAAACACTTCAGGTTCAGCCCCCGAATGCAGTGATCTATCGCCAGAACTTCAATAATCCGAGAAGCCGAATTCTCCTCAGGCTGCAGCCATTACTTTAAAATTTTAGAAAGCTCAGCCACTTGCGCTCTGACCGGTTTTTCTTTACCATAGCGCCATTGGTGATAGCGCTGGCCCGGACACTCCAATTCGAGCCAATATCTCAGACTTTAGGCACAAATAATCAGAGGCCCGTTCCTCATCTAGATCCATATAAGCTCGCTGAGCTTCCCCAGTCAGATATGGCGCCAGTCTCTCAGCCCAATCTTTAGGAGGCCATTTTGCCCTTTTTGCAAGTCTTTCAAAGGACACCAGATATGTTTCTATGTCATCACCTGGCGACATTTTCTGGAGAACTGGACCAGGTGGTTCATTTCTGTCATGCCTCACCTGGCTTAACTCTTCCCTTAAGAGCCTTGTGTTTTCCACCTGTGCCTCGGCAACTCATAGCATCTGAGCTTGCTGCTGTTGCTGCGCAGCGGCCACATTCACAAGGGTTCTCAGTACTTCCTCTATGTTGACGTCTGCGCGGGTTGGGTAGCGGAAACTTGCTTCCCAGAGAATCCCACTCCTGACACCACTTGTGGCAAGAGCCCGCTACTGCAGAAGCACACGCGAACAACTTATTCCTTTTTATCAAACAACAACAAATATATTGGTACAAGATTATGACTATGATAAGAAGAACCAACTGCACGGGATCTGCAAACCCGTAAGTAAAAATATATATATAAAGGAACAAATTGCAGTACGTCCTCAGATCATAAAATCACTGGCACTGTAATGTAGTATAAAAATATTTTATTTAAAACAAATACATAATATTAGATGATATTAAACACCACCTCTTGAGGATATTAACAACAGTATAGGTGCACCTATAATAATCCAGATATAAATTCCTCAAAGAGCAATGTAAATGGTGAAAACACATCAGTTCTTAATCTTTGTGAATCTCCGTATGAAAACCACTATAATTAAGTGCGGGTATAAAGTCACTCCTATTCCCGGACTCGTTAAACAGTGTCTCTTAAGTACAAATACAATGGAGATGATGATCCAAAATATCTTGATTAGATGGTAACTACACCCAATATTGTCATGTGTGGCAGTAGTGATACCAAAAGGTATTTAATAGTAGTCCCGCAAAGTATTCATATAGGTAATCAATTGGAGGTAGGTTATGGAGGTATAGATTTTGTTAGAGGTGTAGATATATCCAGAATAACAATGTTCATCGGGTTATTGGAACAGATAGATAAATTCCTTACCAGGTACCTGGATTGTGTAATGAACCACCCGGTATAGATCCTTTCCAACCTCGTATGCACCACGATGAAGGGTGCTAATGAAAAATCTTCTTCCCAAAATGAATTACCTATTTGATGGTTCCAGAGCGTAGTTGGTACAAATACCTCTTTCATACACCTTTCCGATATTGTGGATTCCACCGTGTGTAGTGAGAGTCTCCTAAATCAGTCGTGTACATAACACGGAGCCTGGATAGAGTCCTGTGTCTCAAGCTGCTGTAGTTTGCCAAACCCAGCCCTAGATTGATGGGCAGGTGACACACACACCTTCCCTTTAAGAGAAAACGCCCATCACTGGCTCTGTTTGCACTAACAGACACACCCTGTCTGTTTGCTGAGAGGAAATCATGTAAGTTAACAAACTTTAAACTATACATAAGTCTTTACTTGGTTTAACCTGAATCTAGGTGCATAACTGCGCCAATGTCTTACTCTGCTTGTATGTTTTCTCTGCATCTTGTCAGATAAATGCCTCCTTTTGTTACAATATTTATAATATTCACAGTGGAAATTTAGAAGTGGCAGTATGGAAAATGTAATGGGAATGTGAGTGAATGGAGCTGAATAGATTTACAATGAAGGGAGCAGGAGAAGTGGCGGTATGGCATACCACTGTATACACCCCTCCCACTTTAATTTAGATTTAGTGTTCAGGGAAAGGAAGCACTCAGTTCTTACATAAATGCAAAAATTCTGCTGTTTGGGGTCCGACGTTGGGGAGCCTAGTGAAACAGAGTTTCTTTCCGTTAATTTTTTTTTTTTTTATAAAACTCTAGCGAGTTTGCCATCTTTTGTATATATAGTCCACCCTCGTTCTCTCAAGTGCCATTTTAGAAGAGACAGTGTGTAGGGAGGAGGTTACCTGCGGTGCTCTGCTAATAAAATAGCGTTCAGGTTGAACCAGGGACATAGGAAAGCAATAGAATCCAATCATTATTGTAAAGCAGTTTTGTAGAGAATAGTCAGCTACAATAGTTTGCTGATCAATTGCTTTTAATTTCAATGTTAATACACTTTACACAGACTAGTGGCTATTGGTTGTTGTTAATGCATTGCATATATGTAATTGTAATAGACAGTATATACAAACTGAGTAAAGCTGGGTACACACTACAGGGTTTTGTCCAATAATCGGCTCAACCAGCCGACATACGACCGCTCGGTCGAAAGTCGGGTCAGTGTGTGTAGTGACACGATGGTCGAAAATCTGCCCAAATTGACGATTGTCGCCTCATTTGGTTGTCGTACAGTTCAATATTTTCTTTTCAATCTTGTTTCCGTTGTGTAGTGTGTATAAACTTCCGACCGAGCCACGACAATCCTCCGATATTTCCTCGACCTGGGGGGCATGTGTATGTAAATTTGTGATACCTGTACCAGTCTCACGTGGTGTGGTATCCGCACATCACAGACTTGTGTTTTGTATAGATGTGTATTACACCTGTCTGGCTGCAGACCATTACACTTGTATAAAGCACGTGTGTTATTATCCTTCACATCTATGTTAGGAATCTATTCATATTTACCCTTTATAAACTTTTACCTTTATAAACTATTCATTTATAAACTTTATAAACATTTTTCTCCCTCAGAACTTTCATCGGATATGACGATGGTATCTATGAAACAAGAAAATAAAAAATGTTTACCATTATACTTCTATATCTGTAATAAAGTTAATAAAAGTCTTAATCCAACACCAGAAATGTGCTCACCTTGCACACTGCTCGAGATCAGTTTGTGTTGTGGTCCCTCTGGCACAAACGCTACAATAGCTGGCTTAACCTCCATAGATTCTGGAAAACAGGCGCCATTTTGTTTATTATAACGGTACAGGTATGTGACCAAAACATTTAGTTGTCTACACATGTTCATTGAAGTACCTTCGTGTATAACTTCTTTCAGATCTTTGTATTCAACATTTATTTTTTCTTGTTTGATAACAGGTGTTACATCAGTGGTATCTAAACAGGCCTTCTCACCATTAATTCTTCCTTCTGACAAAAAAATAAACATGCGTTTGCATTGGTTCATGTGAAAGTAGAATTAAATACATAAAGTCCTTCAAACAGGTACATTACACGACTACACGTGTGTGACAGACCCGGGCCTTATATTGAGAATATCGTGCCAACCCGGTCTGTCCTCAGTGGGCCAATTGAACAACCATGGCCCACTCTGTTATTAAATGCCGCCCGGTGGCCAGATCTGTTATTACTGTGGTGTCCAGAGAGGGAGGGGAGAGGCAGCTCACAGGAAGTGTGAATCAGCTGTGGACCCTGTGACATCAAAAAGTAGTGGAACGGGTTAAAAAAAGGAGGGTCAGGACCTTATCTAAAATCAGTAGGGGGTCTCTCCCTGTTTGCTAACTATTGTTCTAGCAAGTCTGCAACACAGTCTGAATGGCACCATCACAGCAAGGGGTGACCACTGATGTCATGCACTATTTCCACCCCGGTTACCACCCAAACTCTTCACACCACCAATCACAAGAGGACAGTGAGTGGGGGGGGGGTGGTGAGAAGGGACCAAAAAGGAGCTGTCTGGGGGATGGGGGTTGTTGTTGGAGAATCTGGAGACAGCAAGGACCTGTTAGAGAGTAACCGTATTCTCGCAGGGCCTTAAAGGAATGCTTGAGGCAGGAGCTTCTTGACAGAGATCGGACAGTGTACCTCTAGGACTGATTCTGTTACCACTCCATCGGGAGACACTCGCAGATTCTGGGGAATTGGTGAGCCTACATCCGTAGGGAGACTGATACCCAGGGTCCCACCAAGCTGGTGGAGAGTTGGCCGAGCGGCTGGGATCAGCAAGATACACAGACCCACCTTAAGGATCAGAAACCCTGGCCCACTTGGATTGTCAGCTGTGGATTTTATTACCAGGAGTTTGGGCCTGCTAGGACTCTGTGCTTGGAGGTAACCTGCTGGGGATTTTGTTGGGGAGTTTTACTTGCACTGGTGATTTTCTGACACTTGATATATTTGGCGGGGGGAACAAGTTTCTCCTTGGGGAGCACTGTTGTATTTTACTAAGTGTGTGCACTTTGTTTAATAAAAGGGATTATTATTTCTTTCCTGTCTCCTTACCTGTGTGACCTGTGAACCTAGAGGACCGGGTATCTAGAGAGCTTTGGTAATAACCCCGGTGTCCTCACAATTTTGGTGGCAGCAGTGGGATCACACAGTCCCAACGTTTGGGTAGAGCGCAGGGACTCGTATCCAGATACGGTCAGGCTCTGTAAGGACACAAGGCAACAGTCTGTCAGCACCAGTGTTAGTAAAAAAAAACCCTAGCTAGGAAGTCAGCAGGAATGGCCACAGAAGCAGAGCAGATCAGCTTAAAAGCCACAGAGAGATTCTATATGAAAGCAAGGAAACAACACTTGCAGGGGTTCTGCAGAACCAAAGGGGTGGACTTTGATGACACAGACGTGCGTGAAGTTCTGGTGGCCAAACTAATGGAATGGGAAAAGGCCCACCCTGAGGAGATGGAAGAGTCAGAGGTGGAAGAGGAGGAGGCCAAAGACCAGCCACAGAGACCCCCTAGTGGGACACAACCCAGACCACCGTCCGGCACTCCAGCAGTGCTGCAAGATTGGCTGACAGCACTGGGGGAAAGGGCAACCCTGCATGAAAGGGCAGCCGTACTCCAAGCAATGTTGGGGGTAGCATATGAGGTACCCCAGATTCAGAGAGTAGAAGGTCGGGGAGAGGCCCGGTTGAGACCTCAGCTGGGATATAGTGGAGTCCCAATTTTTAAAGAGGCAGACACAGACATTGATACCCATCTCCAGGTTTTTGAAAACTTGATGGGAGTCCATGGGATTGAGGAGGAAGAGTGGTCCAAATATCTGGGACCCAGCCTGACTGGGAGAGCGCTGGAAGCTTACCAGGCTCTAAGCCCTCACGAATGTGGGGATTATGGTACAGTGAAAAAGGCACTGATGGTAAAATTCCAGTTAAATGCAGAGACCTACAGATACAAGTTCAGGACTTTGAATAAAGGAGGGTCACAGTCGCACCAGGAATTTGCCAGCCAGCTACAGAGGGCCTGCGAGAAATGGATGGAAGGGAAAGGGGCCCGCTCCGCTAAGCAAATTAAAGAGCTCATTATGCTGGAGCAGCTGACTCTAAAAATGGCCCCAGAGATCCGGGAATGGCTGGCGGACAGAAAACCTGAGACCCTGGAGGAGGCAGCAGGGCTAGCTGATGAGTATGTGGTGAGTCGACCAAGATGGAGAGCCCCTAGTATGCCTAGTCAAGCAGCTGCAGGGAGGGGGAGCCGAACAATTCCAGCAGGTCTAGTGACACCGGGAGCCCCCTTTATTAGAGAGAACTCTGCCCGGAATCCAAGAGATGAACCAGCCCGATCCAGACCCTGGGACCTGAATCCAAAGAGGTGCTTTCGGTGCAACCAGGTGGGGCACTTCCAGAGAGATTGCCCCCGTACCAGAAGTCCGATCCCAGGAGCCAGAGCTGCACCAGTGGCCGCTGTACAGTATGCCCCAGGAGATTTTGAAATCGGCATTGAGGCCGAGCCACCCTGTCCTGATGTGCCAGAGGCAAGGGACGGGGTGTATGTGGTGAACCTGATTTTGGGGAAGGGGAGGCAGAGCCCTAGGAATATGCAGGGTCATCTACAGGACGTGTGGGTGGGGGACTGCAAGGTCCAGGGGTTGAGAGACTCAGGAGCATCCCTGACCCTGGTGGAGCCTGATATAATTAAAAGATCCCAAGTTATGGAGGGACAGCAGGTCCGGATTTCCACGGTGGGGGGCCATCTTGCAGATATTCAGGTGGCCCGGGTACATTTGGATTGGGGGGCGGGATTTGGAATGGTGGAGGTGGGCATTCTGGATGGACTACCAGCAAAAGTGATTTTGGGGAATGATTTGGGCCAGGGATTGGTCACTCACTTTGTGCAAGCTGTGACCCGCAGCCAGAGCCGAGCACAAGCCACAGCAGCACAAGAAGCCGCAACGCCAAGGAGACCACCAAGATTAACCCCGGCAACCAGAACCAAGGAGCCAGAGGCAGCACCGTTGGTGAGTAACCCAGAAATATCTGATGTTGTACCAGAAATTGATTTGGGGGAGGAGGACAGAAGGGAATTTAGGAAGGCCCAACAGACTGACCCATCCCTAGCCAAACTGAGGAGTGCAGCAGACGCTGGGGGAGGGGAAGTGGCAGGCAGTAAAGTAGTGTGGGACAAAGGACTGTTATATAGGGTAGTCACCCCCACCCTAGATCAAGACCCAGGGACAGAAGTGAAGCAGTTGGTAGTACCATGGGCTTACCGGACCCATTTATTAGCGCTGGCCCATGACATTCCAGCAGCGGGGCACTTTGGGACCAGAAAAACGTTGGCCCGGTTGTTGCGGACTTTTTTCTGGCCTCAAGTCACCCAGGATGTGAAACGTTACAAAGCCTCCTGTGACACCTGTCAGAGAATAGGGAGAGCCCCTAAGAAAGTTCCACTACAATCCCTGCCTATAATTGAGGAGCCCTTTGCCCGGGTGGCTATAGATATCGTAGGTCCATTAGCCATCCCCAGTTACACCGGAAAAAGATTCATCCTCACCCTGGTGGACTTTGCCACCAGATACCCAGAGGCAGTAGCCCTGTCGTCCATAGACGCAGAGCATGTGGCCCAGGCTCTGGTGGACATTTTCAGCCGGGTAGGATATCCCAGGGAAGTGGTTACTGACCAGGGGACCCAATTCCAAGGGGACCTAGTCCAGACCCTATGGGAAAAGTGGGGCATTAAGCCCCTACGAACCACCCCGTACCATCCCCAGACCAATGGGTTATGTGAGCGTTTCAATGGAACGCTGAAACACCTCCTGAAGGCATATGTACAGTCTGAAGGGAGAGACTGGGACAGGGCCCTGCAGCAGCTCCTGTTTGCATACAGGGAAGTACCCCAGGAGTCCACCGGATACTCTCCTTTCGAACTTCTGTATGGCCGGAGGGTACGAGGCCCCCTAGACCTGGTTAGAGAGAGCTGGGAAGGAACATTCCAGGCCAATGAGCAGCCTATCCTTAAATATGTAGAGAAGATGAGGGAGAGGATGAAGAGAGTAGCGCAGCTGGCGCAAGGCCATTTAAAAGGAGCCCAGGCAAGACAAAAAGAGTGGTACGATGCCCACGCTCAGGATAGGAAGCTGAACGCAGGACAGAAGGTGATGGTGCTAATCCCAATGAGACGGAATAAACTTCAAGCCACCTGGGATGGCCCATACAAAGTGGTGAGGCAGGTAGGGCCGGTTAACTATGTAGTAGCGCTGGATGATGAGGAAACCTGGCTGAAAACCTTCCACATCAATCGACTAAAAGGTTATGTGGAACGGCAAGTGGCAGCAATGGTGGTGTGTTGTCCCCCCATGGGTCCCACAGAGGTAGACCCCCTACTGGAGATGATAGGGGAGGTGAGAGAGGAAAAGGGGGTGGAGACAGTGACAGTGGGGACGCAGCTAGGAGAGGGACAGAGGCAGGAAATGAGGGAGGTACTGGAGAAGGAGCAGGCCCAATTTACCTGTAAGCCCGGTCGTACCCACCTAGCCACCCACCATGTAGACACGGGGGAGGAGAAGCCCATAAGGCAGGTAGCATACCGCATGACCCCCGCTGTACTGGCCCAAGTACGGAAGGAGATAGAGGAAATGCTGGCCTTAGGAGTAATTAAGAAGTCAAATAGTCCATGGGCTGCAGGGGTGGTATTGGTCCCGAAGAAGGATGGGACCACCCGCTTCTGCGTGGACTACCGTAAACTAAATGAGGTCACCACCACTGATGCTTATCCCATGGCCCGAATAGATGAGCTACTAGACAGGCTAGGGGCAGCCAAGTTTGTGTCAACTTTGGATCTGAGTAAGGGCTATTGGCAAATTCCCCTCACCCCCGAGGCTCAGGAGCGGTCAGCCTTTATAACCCCACTGGGATTGTTTGAATGTACGACAATGCCGTTTGGGATGAAAAATGCTCCAGCCACATTCCAACGGATGGTTGATGACCTGTTGGGGGGGTGTCAGGAATTTGCCCAGGCTTACTTAGATGACATTGCCATCTTCAGCCAGACGTGGGAGGATCACTTAGTGCAGGTGTCAGAGGTCCTGAGGAGAATCAGGCAGGCAGGGTTGACCATTCGCCCAGACAAATGCTTCATGGGCATGGCAGAAGTGCAATACTTGGGGCACCGTGTTGGTGGGGGAATCATACGACCTGAACCGGCAAAAGTAGAAGCCATTGTTCAGTGGCCCCGACCCACCAACCAAAAGCAAGTACGAGCGTTCCTCGGGATCGCAGGGTACTACAGAAAATTTGTGCCGCAGTATAGCACTGTTGCCAGGCCCCTGACTGACTTGACAAAGAAAAAATACTCTAGACGTATAGAATGGACCCCAGAGTGCGAGGGGCCTTTGACGCTCTGAAGGCAGCATTGACCCAGTCCCCAGTGTTAGCAGCCCCAGACTTCAAGAAACGATTTCTGGTACAGACAGATGCTTCAGGGTGTGGACTCGGTGCTGTGCTCAGCCAAGTGGGGGAGGATGGGCATGAGCACCCAGTAGTTTATTTATCCCGAAAGCTGGTGGATAGAGAGGTAGCCTATGCCACCATTGAAAAAGAATGCCTGGCCATAGTGTGGGCCCTAAAGAAATTACAACCCTACATTTATGGGCAAGAGTTCACAGTAATTACAGACCACAACCCCCTTTACTGGTTACAAAGATCTGCTGGGGAAAATGGGAGGTTATTACGGTGGAGTTTAGCATTACAAGGTTATAACTTTACTATCTCGCACAAAAAGGGAAAAGACCACTCAAATGCGGACGGACTCTCCAGAAGAGAGGAGGAGAACCCTTCATTAAGGAACCCACCGTGCCAAGGAGAACATCTGGAGCCCGACCACCAGACTCCAACTGTCCCCTTGATTTAATAAGGGGGAGGTATGTGACAGACCCGGGCCTTATATTGAGAATATCGTGCCAACCCGGTCTGTCCTCAGTGGGCCAATTGAACAACCATGGCCCACTCTGTTATTAAATGCCGCCCGGTGGCCAGATCTGTTATTACTGTGGTGTCCAGAGAGGGAGGGGAGAGGCAGCTCACAGGAAGTGTGAATCAGCTGTGGACCCTGTGACATCAAAAAGTAGTGGAACGGGTTAAAAAAAGGAGGGTCAGGACCTTATCTAAAATCAGTAGGGGGTCTCTCCCTGTTTGCTAACTATTGTTCTAGCAAGTCTGCAACACAGTCTGAATGGCACCATCACAGCAAGGGGTGACCACTGATGTCATGCACTATTTCCACCCCGGTTACCACCCAAACTCTTCACACCACCAATCACAAGAGGACAGTGAGTGGGGGGGGGGTGGTGAGAAGGGACCAAAAAGGAGCTGTCTGGGGGATGGGGGTTGTTGTTGGAGAATCTGGAGACAGCAAGGACCTGTTAGAGAGTAACCGTATTCTCGCAGGGCCTTAAAGGAATGCTTGAGGCAGGAGCTTCTTGACAGAGATCGGACAGTGTACCTCTAGGACTGATTCTGTTACCACTCCATCGGGAGACACTCGCAGATTCTGGGGAATTGGTGAGCCTACATCCGTAGGGAGACTGATACCCAGGGTCCCACCAAGCTGGTGGAGAGTTGGCCGAGCGGCTGGGATCAGCAAGATACACAGACCCACCTTAAGGATCAGAAACCCTGGCCCACTTGGATTGTCAGCTGTGGATTTTATTACCAGGAGTTTGGGCCTGCTAGGACTCTGTGCTTGGAGGTAACCTGCTGGGGATTTTGTTGGGGAGTTTTACTTGCACTGGTGATTTTCTGACACTTGATATATTTGGCGGGGGGAACAAGTTTCTCCTTGGGGAGCACTGTTGTATTTTACTAAGTGTGTGCACTTTGTTTAATAAAAGGGATTATTATTTCTTTCCTGTCTCCTTACCTGTGTGACCTGTGAACCTAGAGGACCGGGTATCTAGAGAGCTTTGGTAATAACCCCGGTGTCCTCACAACGTGCTACTCACTATTTTGAATGTTTCTACGAATTCGCTCCTTTCCTCTTTATTTATAAGGTCCGACCACCTCTTCTGGACTTGGAATTTATTTCTTTTCTTTACAAGTTTTTCCTTCAGTAATCACAGTTATTTTTAGCATTACCCCTTCCTTTCTATTATTCACTTTTCTGTACTTTCGCTTTTGACAGTCGTAGTCGAACTGGTCCAGTACTTTTACCATCATCTCCACCTCTCTTGGGCTCATTGACTTTGCTCTTTTAACTGCAGTAAATTTTATTTCTTTGTCTTCTTGAACATCTCCTTCTCCCACCTTAACTTTTCCAACATTTTTTGGCCCTTCCAGCACCATCTCTGAGTGTGTCTCCGTCTCCATAGCTGCAACCCCCACTAACACCTTCTCCTCACCCGCCATCTTCTCGCGTTCTTCGGCGCCAGACAGGCTCCTCTGTAATTTTATACACTCAGACATGGGCGTTTGTTTCTGCTGTGTACCAATCAGCGATGATGCCCGTAGAGAATGGAGCATTATGGGTGATGCCTATTCGTGTATAATAACCTCGTGTATGGAGTTTTTTTGCTATAACTTTAACCCGTACATGACCATTACAAAGGGATTTTACGATTGTTCTGACCTGTACATTCGTTCACATATACGGCATTGGTTTATTGTACAGCACAGATGTGAAATATGTTTATTTTTATTATAGCCAAACAGAACACAATGGCTTACGAAAGAAATGCTGACCTAATGAAGGATTTTATTGAGACCTACAGGGCTCACCCATGTTTGTCGAAAGCCAAATCCAAAGATTATTTAAACAGAATGATGTGGAACATGGCGATGTAAGAGCTTGTAAAAGCATGTCTGCCATATCGCCCTGGAGCAACTGTTGAATGGGCAAAAAGCAATATCCAGAACCTTAGGACTGTGAATAAAAAATAATTAAATACAGTTGATGCAGCCAAAAAATCAGGAGCTGCAGCCGAAAAAGTGTATGTGCCAAAGCTATGGTGCTTTGATCTGTTACACTTTGTGAGGGACCAAGAAACACCACGTACATCCACTAGCAGCATGCCCACAGACAGCAGTTCATCCACAGAGGTAGAGCAAGCATATGATATACCTGCAAGCAGCACAGTAAGTACAGTACATTATGTTGTTGCCATGTAACAGATTTATTCATGTTAAAAAAAATCAACAACACAATAAAAATACATAACATGTATATAAACAGTTGTCATATGCAATCATTCTGCTATGCAAGGACACTATCTCCGTTGAAATGCGTAAGGTACGCTTATTTTTAGAGTGTCCACACTCTAATGGTGTCAAGCCCACTACCTCCATGTCCTCGGCAGTAGTTTCCACATAGGCCTGAGTGGTTTGTCTACTGTTGCTTTTACACAGTAGAAAGTTATGCAGAACACAACAGGCCATAACTACTTTGTCGACTTTGTCCAAACACAGGTTTATTGCAGAATGAAAAACTCGGAACATGTTACTTAGAATCCCAAAGGCATGTTCAACTACACACCGAGCATGTGACAGTCTGTAATTAAAGATACGCCTTTCAATGCTCAGATTTCTCTGTGGGTACGGTTTTAATATATTGTTGTGCAATGCAAAGGCGTCATCTGCCACAAACACAAAGTTTAGTCCATATTTTGTGCTACTCCGAGATGGAAGGTTAAGGACATTGTTTTGTAGTTTGTTATGGAAGGTAGTATGCTCCATTGCACCTCCATCTGAGGCTCTTCAATTTTTCCCAATGTCCACCAATAAGAATTCATAGTTTGCATCCACAATGGCCATTAAAATAATGCTAAAAAATACTTTATAATTATAGTAGAAAGATCCACTGTTTGATGATGGCATAATTCTGACATGTTTGCCATCAATGGCACCACCGCAATTTGGAAAATTCCATAGTTTCTCAAAGTCTTCCGCTATCACTTTCCAGTCTTCCTCTGTCGATGGAAACTGATACATAAAGATGTGTAAATAGTTTACATTTGAACATGCATGCAATTGCATACCCTCATTATTTTTATTTTGCTCTTTTTTAGCCTGCACTCCTGTCTGACGTCCTCTTGCTGGATGCTGCAGGCCAGGAAGCTACAACAAGTAATAGCACTGCACGTGAAAGCCAGCTAACTGCTGATAGCCAGGACGTGACCCAAGCTGGTACACTAGCAAAATACATTCAGAAGCGAAAGAGACGTAGAATAAGAAATACAAGAAAGTGATGCACTAACAGAAAAGATGCTTGATTACGCTAACACTTTGATGACAAAAAGAAAGGAACGGGACACATTTGATTTCCTGGGAGCAGCAATAGCAAGCAAAATGGGAAGTAGTAGCAAGCACATACAAGATGAAATAGAGCGGCTGCTGTATGACCTCATGTGTAGGGCTACCACTGAAGATTTGTGGTCAGACACAGTTATTTTCCCATCTAACCGCAGAAACAAACAATCATACACATTTCACACAGCACAGTTGCAGCATGCTACCATGGGCGGACAAAACGTAATGTCTCAACCGTGTATGACATCCACACCAATAACATCAGGAAGGATGCCACAGTATGCTGGTGACACATCTGGAATGGACACAAGCGAAATTTTGCACTACCAACAATTATAAACTGTTGCTCTTGTCCAAATAATTATTGCATTGCATGTTACAAGTTAAATGAATTTTTAAAATTTTATTTATGGTAACAAACTGCTATTTTTATAATGAATACTATTGCTTTTGGCCAACCTTCATATACTGATCACAGAGAACTTTGATGATAGCATCACAGGTGTCAGGTATTATCATGCCAAGAGCTTGAGGTGAAATAGCTGTGCTGTATTTCAGATCTGCCAGTGTCCTCCCTGTTGCCAAAAATCTTAGAGTTGCCACCAGTCTTTGCTCTGGCTGTATGGATCTCCTTAAATGGGTGTTCTACCTCTGGATGAGAGGGGTTACTAGTTGGAGCAGTTCCTGAAAAGTGGCATCAATCATACGAAGAAAATTCTTAAAATCATCCGGGTTGTTGTCACGTATCTCCTGTAGCAGGGGCATATGAGACTGTCACGAGCCGCGGCGGTACTCACGTCCACCGCGGCTCGCTTCCTGTGTGCCCCGGCGTCCCTTCCTCCTAAACCCTGGTTGTTGCCAAGGCAACGGCCGGACGCTCTGCAAGACAGCGCCTCGTCCCGGCAACAAGGGGGCAGCCGGGCGCGTGCGCAGAGACCTCTAATAGCCTGATGACTATTAAGCTATTATATGTTAATCAGCCAGCCCCTGGGTGTTTGCAGAGCTAAGCTCTGATTGGTCCACTTCTATATTTAAGGCAGTGAGGTCTGCAGCCTCACTGCCGGTTATAGCTTTTCTGCCACAGTCCTGCTGACCTGCTTTATCCTGGTTCCTGCTTTTGTTCCTGTCCCTGTCCCGTGGACACTCTATTGGATTTCCCGTGTATGACCCCTTGCCTGGATTTGAACCCTGCCTGTTTGCTCATGACCCTGACCTTCCCGCCTGTATCTGGACCTTGCTACCGTGCCTTTGACCCTTGACCTTGGCTTGTGTATTGGATTCCCTGTCTGCTGCCGGCCCTCGACCCTTGCCTGGACTTCACTCCGCTTTCCTGGGTTCTCCCTAGTCAGTACGCACTTCACGACCCTCTGCTAGTCTGCGGCCAAGTCTGTCCCCACCACTAGGGGCTCCAGTGAACACCTGATTGGCAGAGCAGACTCCGGGTTGTGCTGTACCGGCTAGAGGGGTTCCTAACAGAGACAATGTGTCTCTCCTCTTGAACCAATCTTTGCTCCAACAAAATCTACTCTTTCTCCTTTTTTCCTTTTTCTGTACCTGCAGTCTTCTTGCCACAGCAAGCAGGAAAAGTGCAGTTGCTTTTTCTTCTTCTACTGTATCCATTGTAGGTTTACAAATAGGAATGAATGAAGAGAGTGTTGCCTTCTTTTTTTATGCGGTTTTGGGTGTTAACTATAGCGAAAGCTCTGCCACTTTATGCTAATGTCTTTGGTATATCGTTACATGCCCCGCAAATGTTGCTTCAGTGTGTACGAAATTGCAATCATTGCTGACGACAACATGGCTGTAACAAGTCGGTAAAGGAACGTCCGCTCTTCCCTTTATCGTCTAAAACAGGGGTGTCCAACTTTTTAGCTTCCCTGGGCCACATTGGCAGACGACGAGTTGGTTTGGGCCGCACATAAGATACACTAACAATAACGATAGCTGATCATCCAAAAAACAATAGAAAACATAGTTAACATATATATATATATATATATATATATATAGATATATCACTTTTTTTTCAAATCCCCCTATACTTACCTTTCAATCGCCCTGTTCAAAAAATCCTCTCTAGTTATTATACTATAATCACTTTTTGTACTGTTTTGATGCAATATCATTTAAGCCATGCATTGTATATCAGGGTGCCCTGACCAGGCCTGCGGTACCTGACATATACACCACTGTGACCCCAAATTGTGACCTGTTTTGATAATTACACCACTATGTTAGTTAAGGGATAACAACTTATAATGGGCCAAAGAGAATAATATATAATGCCCCATTAGTAATACAAGTAGAAGTATGTAGCAGGGAGATAAGGTCCATGATGCTCCAGGACCAGGTGACTTTTATTCACTTGTCAGCGTCCCTTGAAATAATAAAAAAAAATCCCCTTTAACTTATCTTTTAATCAGCTTGTTCTCCTGTCCTCTTCTCTTCTTTTCTCCAATTCTGTGCTGCTGATTGTTCTTCTCGCGCGGGTGTCTCCTCTGTGCTGCGCTCCACAATGTATGTTGGGCGTGATGACATCGATCGGCATAAAAAGTTGGTGTAAAATTCTGTAGTGTGTACCCAGCTTTAGCTAGATATCATTCTGAAGTAACTCGTATTCTTTGAGAATATATTGTAATCTTTTCTATTTTTCATTACATTTATGTTTTGGAATGGTCAGTGAAATCTATATTTAAGAAGGGCTGTTTGTCAGGGTCAACACGCAGCTGGAATCCCCCCAAAACACGGTACATTCTAATCTTTTCTAGACTTTAAAACATTTATATTTTGGAAGGGTCATTCAGTAAAATCTATATTTAAAGAAGGCTGTTAGTGAGGGTTATCGTGCAGCTAGACTCCCCCAAATAAGGGTATATAAAGGCCTTTTTGACATTCAGTGACCGCATGTACAACATTGCAGCGGATACAAAACAAAAATGTCATATGCCATACCACCAACTGAAGCAAGCCCACTGGATAAATTATGTAACCCAAAAAATTTAGTGTAAGGTGCAAAAGATAAAAATGTTGAAATGCTACGCACACACTAAATTTGAAACTTTATACAGGCATTATGGAGAGTAAAGAGGCAGTAACATTTGTCATTAGATGTACAGGGGCATCAGTAGATCTTTACATAAGTAGATACCAAATTGTAAAGAGCTACCTGTGGCAGGATGGACCACCTATGCCACCCTGTCTGTTGTTGCTGGGAATCGGCTTGGCTTACCGCAACCGTTTTCTTTCTTTATCCCAAATGTGCCCTCTAACCGCAGTAGGAGGGGATTAAGCTGCTGCAACCACTGGACTCGGGATCCAGAACCGGGTTCCTTCTGGGTAACTGTCGCTACTAGTTTACCTCCTTGCTGGTGCACCTGGGCTGGTACCCCTGACCTCTTCTTATATGTCAGGGTTGTTGTGGATGGTTCCCCCCTGGCCTATTACACTGGCCAGAGCTGCTGGGTAGCAGGCAGAGCAGTGGTACTGCCTGCTGGGTCCAAACCTCAGGACAGCTGAGAACGGATTACAGTTGGGTCTAATCTGTAGGTCACAGGAATTTCAACATGAAAGAAGTTGTCAGGCAGGTCTTTGAAGCAAGTGATGTTTATTTGCTCAAATGCCCTGATAAGGACAGTTCATACCGGTTTAAGGTACCAGTGATCAAATAGGTCAGAAGAAACAAGAATGATACATTTAAGTACAAACCAGTGCTGTTTTATACAGTTTTGAACACAGCCCCACAGGGGGTAAACCAGCCCCCTGAAGTCTGACTTATTTTTAGTATCAGGATGCAATGTGTTTCCCAAACATGGATTTAAATGCAATTTATACTTAACAAAATTTACAGTAATCTGTGATATCCTAAATCACATTGATCAGAGATTTCCTTTCACTTTAACCAGGATACAGTTAATGACTGCCTGTTGGCATTTCAGCCCAGAGCAGGCATTTCACACTTCACATCAAAAGACTTAGGGCCTGATTCATAAAGGAAAGTTAAGTAAAAAAATTGAGTAAGTAGTCTCCTGGACAAAATCATGTTACAATGCAAGGGGTGCAAACTAGTTTTCTATTTTGCACATAAGTTAAATACTGTCTGTTTTTTCATGTAGCACAAAAATAATTGATGGCTTATTTGCACACTGAAATTTAAAGTTGATATTTGTGTGCTACATGAAAAACAGACAGTATTACTCAATTTTTTGAATTAGCTTTCCTTAATGAATCAGGCCCTTAGTTAGCATTTCCTGCTATCAGCAAAATACACTCCCTCCCCACATGTGCCTAATTGGATATTTCGTCTAGCAAAGCCCCAAACAAGACAATTCCTATACCAAAATACACACTATCAAAAATAAGTACATTTGCAATTATATATAATAAGAGCCCTGCGCTATTTCCTTTAAATAAGTTTATACCATACGTTATTTATAAGTGATCCAGGCACACTACCTAATTTGCTGACGCTATATAAATAAATGAGGATGCTGAGAGATAAATGTGGCCTGCACCCCTACTACAACAATTCAAAGATTAGCCACACAATACTTTGCCAGAGTATTTAAGAGCATTGCTTTCATTGCCTTGTTTTACTTATAATGCCTGTGTCATAATGCTGCCATTCTGACTCAAACTAGAGGAATTGTGTATATTTATGAGGAGGGAGGGAGGACTCCCCAAGACCCGTGTATATAAATATGGAATGTGTATAAATTATATTTATATGTTGTATTAGTGACGTGTAATAAATATGTAAAAGAGACTGTTCAGATAGGCCAATAGTAGCCCTTTCCACACATGCAAGCATGTATAATACTTACATTGATGCAGATTTGGTTGCCTAAAACATGTATTGACAATGCAGATAAAAGTCCACATTTTGAGGAATTAACAGAACAGATTTTGGACCTGGCAAAGAATACATGAATAGATGGAGATATGATGGATAATGAGTTAAGCCATCTGATGGAGTTAAAGTATGGTTAATTATTTTTATAATTGAATTTGAGAAAGCAAATGCACCAGTGGCAAATTTACAAATTCCGCCATTAAGACAACAGTGGACAACTACGGACAGCGGTTTTAGTAGACATTTAAAAGATGATGAGAGAGCACAATGTTAAATGGTGGAAGTAAAGATGGCATTGTCCTTGGAGTGAGGTACATCTGTGCCCTTCTGAATCAAACAAGGGGACTTTTAGATATTAATGTGGAAGGGAGGGCAGAAAAATCACTTCCCTGGGGTACGCCTCGTCCAACCCCGGGGTAACAGGTACTGCCCGAGAGTTGGGCGGTCCCCAAGAAAGGGAGTACTCACTGTGACATCAGGGCAACCTTGACCCCATCATACTGCCCCTGCACCCGGCTAGTGACAGGCAGCCGGGCGCAAGGCTGTAAATAAATGAACGGGCAGAGGTCAATGGATGGACAACGGTATGAATGAATAGTTAGACACTTTGGAAAGTAAATAGATGTAGTTGTCCTGCACCTATACTACAAAAATTAAAAGATTAGGCACACAATACATTGCAAGAGCATTCATCTGTAGCAAAAAGCAGGGCTTTCCTACCTTGTTTTTCTTATTATCATCAGCTTTTTATATAGCACCACTAATAATATAATAAAGCGCTGTATAGAGAACTCAGTAAAAAACTAAACCAAACAGCGCAAATAGGTGATTCATAAGAATAACTATTTGATCAATTAATTCAAAATTAATGTTTCTTCTCTATTTAGTCAAAAAAACACCAAAGTGAATAGCTGTGATGTCAAATAAAAATCTTTAATCGCCGAAATTCAGAAACACAAAATAAAATTAAATTAATAATAATTATAGTAAAAAACAATTGATAAAATACCACAGACTAATGGATTAATATTGTGCATATAATAAATTATAACTGCTAGATACTCAGGGAATTATGAGTTGTAGGTACATCTACTATATAAAAATATATAAATCAGTATTTGGAAACTTCATTTACTGTTCTAGAGGGAGCGTTTTTATTTTATACATTTATCCCGGCCTCACATTATAGTTCACAGAACGGCGCTGCCATCTATTATCATATTACCAAGGGGAGTGCTTCTAGAGTCACGAACTTTGTTGATATTATGAAAGACTCATTTGGATATATAAGGACTCTATATTATGAACTGTAGCGCCACCAATCCACTTATCTTTGGACATCAAACTTATGTTATGAAGCACTTCTGTTTTGACTACCTGAATTTCTTTTGCTGTCTAGCAGCTGCATTGTACCCGAGTCTTTTCCTTGTGAGTGTTATAAAAAATGCACACAAAAATAACTCATTGCATGTAAACATAAACATTTCTCAAACATGCCTGGGTCTTCGACAACATGGCTACATCGCCCCTCCCGTAAAACCCATATTGCCATAACAAATGTCATTTTTTTAGGTTTATATCGTGCTCTCTCAAGACAAGCTTTGTGTTCGGTAATTTAAACTACAAGTACAAACGCTTAATTAATTCATTAATAAATATGGAAATATACATGGGGTTGTTCGGAAAGATGTTGGCAAAGATAGGGGAGGGCTAATGACGTTAGTGGGACGTAAAGCCAATGAGTTGTGGTGGAAGGAGGAGGGGTGCGAGGCTCGACCGCTCGACACCGAGAAAGTTGGCGTGGGGTTAGAAAGGAAAGCGGCAGACCGGGGAAAGGGCGGGAAAGAGGGGCGGAGAGGACGAGAAGCTGTGTGCGGGTCACAGTCACCGATGAGTACCACACATTGTGGTTCTGACGAGTTGGACTTCAGGCTCATATTCGGGGAGGAGGCGACACAGCCCTTCGGACCTGCAGGTGGGAACCGGTTAAATTATCCAATTATGTAGATATTTACAATATGACTTGAACGGGACACATACGTCACTAATGCACAGAAGGATGAGGGCAGGTGCTTGGGCATGACCGTAAGTAATAACCTCACTGGGGTAATTTCTAGTGACTTCCTTTAAGGGGGCGCTCTGCTTTTAGAGAAAATTACAATATAAATATAATCTCTAAATGGGGAGCATGGGTATACTTGGAGGATATTACTAGTTAGCTGGTGGCGACAGCGGGGCTTCACATTAAAGTTAGGTTCGTCAGACAATTGCGTAAGTGTTGAGAAGTACAGCTGTTATTTATTCTCCATATATGCATTGTGCATATGGTTGTCTACGCAATATACGTAAGAACACCGTACGTGATCGTCAGATAGTAACAAAGTGAGAAGTGAGTTTGACGTTGTGCGACGGGTCGTGGCATATGTGCAACGCTAGGTGGTTATGGGAGGGTAACTCGACACAGTTGACAGTTGTGCAATTGTATGTTTTGGTGAGGAGCAATTGGATACACATGGGAGTCAGCTGTACATGGTAACATGGGGACAGTTGTTAAACACTGCAATGTTTCTCAGTGTGCTCCTCAGTTACAGTACCTTGTCATGGTTTAAATATTTGCCTTATGTGCGCTGACATTATCTTAGGCCTGTACTTGAGGACAGTTGGAAACGTGTAGTGAGAATGGGGAAAGTCCATGTCACTGCAGCTTCTGTAGTGGCATGGACCTAAATGTTAATGAGAAATTTATGATATTTGGTCGTGTTAGTTTGTACTTTGTTTAGTTCAATTGGTAACATGCATGATTATCAGCTGTTGTATACCCTTATGGACATTGTTGCTTAAATTTATTGATCAGCATTTGTTTTTGCTATACTGGCTTTAGCAAGTGCATATATAATGGCTAATAAGGTGTAACATTTTTTTTAAATCAAAGTTTATGGTTAAAGCACAATAAAGAATGGACATTACACGTGTGTGTTTGTGTGTGTGTGTGTGTATATATATATATATATATATATATATATATAATGTGTGTGTGTGTATTTTACACACACACACCTACCTTTCGCGCCCTCGTGCTCTAGCTTCTTCCAGCATCTTGTTCAGGAAACTTTATTTTTAAAAGATTAAATTAAGTTGGACCACTGATTTCACATTAGATTAACACCAAAGGGTGCTGTGACAGGGTGGACCGCCTATGCCACCCTTTCTGTTGTTGCTGGGAACCCGGCTGGGCTTACTTTACCACGGTTCCCCTTTCTTATCCCAAATGTGCCCTCTAACCGCTGAAGGAGGGGCTTAAGCTGCTGCCACCACTGGACTCCTTCGCGCTATCCAGAACTGTCGCTGCTAGTGTACCTTGCTGGTACCCCTGACCTCATCCTATACATCAGGGTTGCTGTGGATGGATCCCATCGGCCTATTGTATTGGCCAGAGCTGCTGGGTAGCGGGCAGAGCGGTGGTACTGGAATACTGGGTCCAAACCTCAGAACAGCCTGAAATGGATTAGATTTGGGTCTAATCTGTAGTTCACAGGAAATACAGCAGGGAAGAAGTTGTCAAAGCAGGATTTTGAAGCTAGTGATGTTTGTTTGCTCCAGTGTTCCGTGAAGGACAGTTCACACTGGTTAAAGGTACCAGTGGTCAAAAGGTCAGAAGAAACAATAATACACTTCAATGCAAACCAGTGCCTTTTTTATACAGTATTTGTAGAGGTTAACACCTTTTTACATAGAAGCCAGTGGCAGGGGAGAGTATATCTCTATATTTTCCATAAAACTTTCCCCTATACACTTTATTCATGCAGCGCTTAGCACCGGTGATTTAACCTCTCCGACGCTGGTATTAACCCTCCAGGTGCTGGAGTCTGTTTCAAGATGGCCGCCACACGTGCGGTAGCTGGTATTTGGGTGACCCAGCCACAGGTGCCACGTACACAAATTGTAATAGTATTTAGCCTGACCCTACAAGTGTTTGGGCATAAAATCAGGTGGCAAAGTCAGCATATTTTATCATTTCGAATAAGTAACTGTAGTTTTGAAAGGGTTAAATGCCATTGTTCCCCCAATTTGATAGTTGGAAAGCAACGAAGGGTGGTCAGTTGCATTGTTTTGGCCATGAAATCATGTGGCAGATAGAATTTTCTTTATGTTGAGTAAGTACCTGTAGTTTTGCAAAGGTTGATGTTTTTTTTTTTTTGTTTTTTTTATAAAATAATTGCAACAAAAATAAATCCCATATCAAATGTCCAAATTTAAATGACTATATACATTGTCTAAGGGTAGAAAATGCCAATAAGAATGATACTTCTCTTTATAGTAACACAGTACTCTCCTACAATCTCTCCACAAAAGCTACTGCATCAGTTCACAAATAATATAACTATATACATCAAAGAAACAAAATATTGCGTAATACAATATTCTGCATTACTTTAAATGTATGTAAACCTTTCTAAAAATAAAAAATCCATGAAATCTAATAGTGAAAGAACAGGATAGATATCTGTGACTCGATCACTTATAAATAACTTAAGCAATACATTTATTTAAAGGAAATAGCGCAGGGAGCTTATTCATATAATTGCACATGCATTTATTTTTTATATTGTGTATATGTTGATAAGGGAAATCTTTAATTTCTGAGGCCAGGCGAAGAAATTAGTTTCTTGTTTAAACTTGCTAGAGTAGATGTATTATTTCTGGAGGTATATATCTGATGCAATAAGTCTTTGTGAATGGAGGTCTTTTGTGTATTGGGATGTGGGTTAATGGCTTGTTTGGGGGCTGTACCTTTCTTTGGGAAAGTGTATTCTGCAACTGTCTGAAGAAAGTATTCATGTTAATTAGACCCTTTGACTTGCTCTTAGATTTCCTGCCTCTGAAACAAGATGCAAGAAATCACAGCAAGTTTTAGGATATCACAGATAAGTGTAAATATTGTTCGCTTTGAATTGCATGTAAATCCATATTTGGATAAACAGGTTACATCTTGATTCTAAATATAGCTCAGACCTCGAGGGGGCTGGCTTACCCAGTGAGGCTGTGTTCAAATGTGTATAAAAACAGCACTGTTCTGTATTAAATATTGTTGTTTTGATTACATCTGACCTGATCCCTGGTACCTTTTTAACCAGTGTAAGAGCAAATAAAGATCACTTGCTTCAAAGACCTGCTTGAAAATATCTTCCATGCTGAAAATCCTGTGACCTACACATTAGACCCAAAATATAATCCGTTCCAGGCTGTTTCTGAGGTTTGGACCCAGCTTTCCGGTGCCACCGCTCTGCCCGCTACCCAGCTACTCTGGGCAGTGTGAGGACTAGCAGGGATTCATCCATAGCAACCCTGATCCATAGGAAGAGGTCAGGACTTACCAGCCCAGGTACACCAGAAACGGGGTACATTCGCAGCATCAGTTGCCCAGAAGGAACCCGGTTCTGGGTGCTGGTTAGGAGTCCAGTGGTGTAGGCATTTGTAAGCCCCTCCTATACTGCGACAAGAAGGCACATTTAGGATAACGAAAGGGAATGGTGGCAAAGTGAGCCCAGACGGTTCCCAGCCAATAGACAGGTTTGCTTATGCGGTCCATTCTGTCTCTAGGGGACACTGCTTGCAGAGACTTCTAGATGTTGGCTACCCCCCTAGAGAGGCCTCAACCCCCGCCAGTCTACCTAGCTTGCAGCATTCATCCGGCCCCTCTCCATTTCCCTTATTTTCCATACTTTGTGCAGAATACTATCCACCACCTCACTACAGGGAACGATTTTGCCCCTAATGGACACTAAACACAGTGCACTCTACATGTAAAATCGAACAACTGCACTAACTAAAAAAAACGAGAGCTTACAGCAAAATTCCGCTCTGTCTCAGGAATACATTTTCTATAAAAAGAAAAAAGTGCACACAATATAATAATAATTGACCCTAGTCTCTCCCTCTCTGTCTGTCTCTGTTTGAGTGTGTGTCTATATTAGGGAATTTAGACTGTAAGCTCCAATGGGGCAGGGACTGATGTGAATGAGCTCTGGGTACAGCGCTGCGCAATTAGTGGCGCTATATAAATGATGATAAAATTCAGCACTTTGCAATTATTCAAACTGGGCTGTTACCTTTAAGTAAATTTATACAATAAGTTATTTATAAGTGATCCAGCAACACTCGGGAAGGAGGGAAACCACTCCATATTAATGCTCATGGTTTTGGAATGAGATGTTCAACAAGCACATGGATGTGGAGACCCGAACATTTGTAGGTGATGTTCCAAGCAAGTGTTACGTGAGACTGGATATTGTCGAGAAAAGGAAGCAGATCTTTTGCGTGTTGTCTATTTCAGACTGAAATATGCTTTCCCCACTTTAATGTTATCTGGCCTGAATACTGTCAGTGATAGTCTTACTGATAGCTGCTGCAACTCCTCCAAAATAGTTTGCTGAAAAGATAAATAGTATAGTGGCATTGAAAAGATAAATTTTCATGCAGCATTTTCCACCTAAGGCACCTCATGATTCAATTCTGCACTGGCCTGGAGTGAAGCCGGAGAAGCATTTTCTAAATGTCAAGCACCTGAGTCATTAAGGAGAGCAAAGCATAAAAAAGGAGTAACTTTGCAACCCTGCAAAAATGTTTATTTGAAAGGGGATGCAAATTTAAGACGTGGGGACACATTTATAGTTGGGATAGAGCATGTCCTAGATCAGCTTTAAATGTCAGTGTAAAATAAAGCTATCAAGTGGGTCATTCCATATCGGATTACCCAAAAAACATGAAATGTCCACCATCCATCTCAGATTTTTTTGAATTTTTTTTAGTTCAGAGGATGTCATAACAACTATTTCTGCCAAATATCTCGACTGTCTGACAATTAGTTGATTAAATATTGATTTTTCATTTTATTAAATTTACTAATTGCGGCTTCTTTATCCAGTTTATTTGAAGTATCGCGGTTGTTTATTAAGCAATAGCCATAAAATTTGGACCCCTAAGGTAACTCTCCCTCCCGAATCCAAAAACCCAAACCAAATTACTTTATCTGCCTCATGTTTTGCGTTACGGCAAAAATGCATGTTTTTCGAATAGAATTAAAAACGATAGGTTCAATTGACATTAGGGATCCCATTTTTTGGGGAGTGTTTAAAAAAATGTATACATTACTATCACCAAAAAAAAAATCAGCAAGGTACTCTGTTTCATAGTGGAGAAATAAAATAATGAAGTTGATGTTCGATTACTGTTGTACTGCATACATAATTAACACAAGAAACCATGAAATTTAAAACCTTTAACATAACTTGACTCAGCTTCAGTTAAGGACTTAAGAATCTCATTGTTCCCTTGTTTGGAACTTGTTGTAATGGTCTGTAATTTTCCTTAAAGTGTCAGCAGAAAGTGTATACTGCCTTCCAGTACTTCCTTGGATAGTAGGCACTTCCGTTACACAGAGGAGGTGAATGAAAGGAACTAAACACTTATGTCTTGAAGGCCAGGACAGAACATTTGTTCATTGGTTTCATTTCATAAGGTGTACCAGCACATCTTGTTCCTCCTCATTACATTGAATGATATACCCAATGTACCAGATGTTATCATACACTGCTGCTATGTATGTTCCAGGTTGCAGATCACTTTTGTCCACAATTTTTGTGACTGTGGTCATAGTGACACTAACTTTGGTTCCTCCTGTCTTTATGTCGTCAGATGACAATCAATATATGTGTAGCTCATCTTTACTAATAGGCCGAAATCTGTGATGAGAACGTGTTCCTGCCACAGTGTTAGCTGTTTCTAGATGGCTATGCAGCTTGGTTTTGCAGTCTTGTATTTAATTTTGTGACACGTAAAAAAAAACAACTTTATGCCATGTAAATTTTTATTTGCCCAGGTCCAAAGGTGTCAAGATGTGATGGGTTTCCACTGCTTGCAGACTGGTGCGTGTGGCTAGTCATTTAACTGTCCCTCTAATGCCATCACATGGACTCTTACCATGAGATGTGGCAAAAAAATTCATTCTGCTTGAATGTTGGAGTCATCTATATGGAAACATAAGTTAAAAAAGTTTTTGCAGTTCTTGTATTGTGCACTAGCACCATCACTAAAGTAGTAAACATACTCCAGTTTTGACAATAGTTTCGCTAAGTGTTTTATAACTACCTTAATGAAGGCATGCATAGTTATAGATACATGGTCATGGGTATCGCTAATAACGCACAGGCTCACACAGATTGAAGTGTCACAATCATCTTGCCTAAAAAATACAACAAGCTGACAGTCACCATGTTCTTTGGTCCACTTCAGTGACATAACTTTTAAGCTTTGTCTAGCTCCTTTTTTGTGTGACAAGAAAGGATTACATCATGTTTTCTGAAATTCTTCATATCTTAGTAACATGATGGTAGCAGACTGAGGTTTCAAGAGCATTTGAAACTTCAGTTCTCAGAATCACAAGTTCTTTAAAGTTTCTGTAAAAGTGGTCCCAGCTATGTAATCCAATGGTTTTTGAGTAGATAGTAATATGGTAGTCCATATTTAAAAGACTTCCAAATGTGCAGCTGCCATGATTGACTTTCTGTGTCTCACTCTCTTTCTCTGGAAAGTTTCAGTTTTGGTCTCTCTAAAGGAAATCCCCTTTCCATCAGTTTCTGTTTGTTTCATTTCCGGTATGGGAGTTTTATCCCATTGCCTCAGTTTAGTTTACTTTTTTGGTATGGTTTTTAAACAATGTGTAAATTATGTATGCGGTACAACAGTAATTGAACATCAACTTCATTATTTTTTTTTCTTCACAATGAAACGGAGTACCCTGCTGATTTGTTTTGTGATAGTAATGTATACCTTTTTTAAACACCCTCCAAAAAAATGGGATCCCTAATGTCAATTGAACCTAGCGTTTTTAATTCTATTCGAAAAACGTGTGTTTTTGCAGTAATGCAAAACATGAGGCAGATAAAGTAATTTGGTTTGGAATTTTGGATTCGGGAGGAAGTGTTACCTTAGGGGTCCAAATTTTGTGGTGATTCCTTAATAAACACCCGTGATGCTTCAAATAAACTGGATAAAGAAGCCGCGATTAGTAATTATTTAATTGACAAATCAATATTTAATCAACTAATTGTCAGATAGTCAAGATATTTGGCAGAAATAGTTTTGTTTTGACATCCCCTTTTAACTAAAAAAAAAAAAATCGTAGAAATCTGAAATGGGTGGTTGACAACGCTGGTTGAACTGACATGGAATGACCCAAGTATTTGTTTGCTACTTGAAAAAACAGCCAGTTTTTTCCTTACATGTGAAATAATAAAATAGTGTGCACCCCTTGCATTGTAACGTGGTTTGTTCAGGGGAAAACGTACTCCTTTTGTTTTGCTTTGCTCACCTTAATTACTAAGGCACCAAGTGTCAATCAGGTGAGCAGCTAGTAGCATATAGAAAAATGATACAATTGACCCAGTACACACTTCTAAATAGAACACATTGCCGACCTATGTAAGCTCCCGACATGCTGTCACATATAATATACGTGAGTCAGGCTCTCGGTATGTGAAAATTCCAGGTTCTTGTTTTTACAAGCATAAAATAAGATTGTGGGTCTCAAGTTTTGTCATGTCACTAAATACAGCCTTTTGTGATTGCACAGGGTGATAAACTACTGCTTTTAAACCACACTGCGTATAGTGTTTAAATTTTTATTCAACTACCAGTTTTTGGTATGATATATTATTTTAGTAGACTGCCTGCTATATATATTTGCAATCTGAAGGTTGTGTTCGACAAGTTAGGTGAGCGTTGGCACTTTCCACCTATTAAACTGTTAGCTAGACATGCAGTGATCTGGGAGCTTAATTACTTCTTTTGCGTCGGTTGGTGCGTAGCGTTTCCACCTGCCACTGCTGAAGCTATTGAACAGTTTCATGGAACACCCATTGACAATTAGAAATAAATGCTTTGCTCACTACCCAACATTTCTTATCCATAGTGAGTGGTCAGTAGGTACCAGTCAGCCAACAGCAAAGAGTCACACTAGCAGCCATACCAGCTACCCAGAAGAAAGCTGTTCTAGACACAGCCAAAGGAGCCTAGTGGTCGCAACTGAATTCTACAACCATTGTGCAGTTGGTGAGTGTCTTGGTGGCAAGGTGACACTGTAGGAGTGGTCAATAACAGTCTGTTACAGACTATGAAAGCGAAATCCAGGAAGAACATCCCTCCTTGCAATTTATAAAACAAAATTATGCCATAAATGGGGAATATTTTTCTGGTCCATATGACCACTACTCAAATTTTGTGTATTATAGAATTGTGACCAACAATTTCACCATCCCTGCTTGCAATGAGGAAATTACAAACTGCCTGATATTTTAGGTACTAGCACCTAAAAGTGAGGCGGTAGTAAGGCCGATTTGAAGGGCCATCTCACGTGAGAAATCCACTTTTTCAGGAGGGATGAAGCCGATACTGAAAAGGCATAACACATTAAAAGTGGCATAAGAAAAGACAGTGTACCAGGGTTTCTTTGTTTTATTTTGTTTTTTGTTTTATTATTTGTTTATTAGGGCAATCATGCATGGAATTGTGCTTTTAACACGTCTTTAAATTCATTATTTAATTTCCATACCATGGTCATATAATGTGGTCAATTTTACAACAATGGAAATGCCGGCAATTATCCTGTCAGCTTGAAAATGTCACCAGGCGAAATGCGACATTTCCATTCTGGTGACAGCTTCAAAATGTTGATCGTGTGTGTTACTGGATCAATTATAAATGACTTATGGTATCAATTTATTGAAGGGAAATAGCGCAGGGCGCATATTTATATAATTGCATAGGCACTTATTTTTTTGTATATTGTGATATAGAAAATCGTTATCTCTGAGACCAGGGTAGAAAGGTTGGTTTTTCTGTTTAACCTTGCTATAGGATATGCCTATTTCTGATGCATATATCTGATACAATAGGCCTTGTGGATGGAGGTCTTGGGTGTATTGGGATGTATTTAGTATGGAAGTGTCATTATTTAGGATTTGTAAGGTTGGTAGTTGAAACCTCCAATTAGGCATATGTGCAAGGAAGTCTGATAGCAGAAAGTGCTAACGAAGTTTTGTGATGAAGTGTCATGCCTGCTCTGGCCAAAGGCCCAGCAGGAGGTCGTTACTGTGTGGCCTTTTGCCCAGAGTGAATTTCATAGAGAAGTGTAAATTTTGTTAGCCTTGAAATGCATGTAAATTCATGTTTGTGTGAATAGAGTATATCCTGATTCTAAAAATAGACTACTTCTGAACTGTATAAAAGATGAGCTGTGTGAGCATGTAAGTGTTCTGAGTTCAACATCTGACTTGATCACTGATACCTCTAATCAGTGAGAGCAAATAAACATCTTGCTTCAAAGACCTGCTTGGAACCATCTTCAATATCGTTGTATTCCAGTGGTCTATAGATTAGACCCTAATCCGTTCTCCGGCTGTCTCTGATGTTTTGGACCCAAGCGTTTCCAGTACCATCGCTCTGCCGGCTAACCAGCAGCCCTGGTCCATGTGGTAGGCCAGGGGGGATCCATTCACAGCAACCCGGATCCATAGTAAGAGGTCCGGAGTAACCAGCCCAGGTACACCAGCAACAAGACACGCTAGCAGCGTCAGTGACCCAGAAGAAACCCAGTACTGGATGTCAGTAAGAAGTCAAGTGGTGGCAGCCTTTGTAAGCCCCTCCTACTGCGGCAAGAGGGCGCATTTGGGATAAGGGAACGGTGGCAAAGTAAGCCCAACCGGTTCCCAGCAACAACAGACATGGTGGCATAGGCGGTCCATCCTGTCAGTGTGATTTTCGACATTCACCATGCCAACATTAAAAGCGCAATGCCAGCGGGTCCATTTCCATTGTTGACAGTACGTACATGTGACAGGATGGGCCGCCTATGCCACCCTGTCTGTTGTTGCTGGGAACTGGCTGGGCTTACTTTGCCACCGTTCCCTTATCCCAAATGCGCCCTCTTGCCGCAGTAGGAGGGGCTTACAAATGCTGCCACCACTGGACTCCTATACCGGCATGCAGAACCGGGTTTCTTCTGGGTAACTGACGCTGCGAGTGTACCCCGTTACTAGTGTTCCTGGGCTGGTACTCCTGACCTCTTACTAGGGATGCTGTGGATGGATTCCCCCTGGCCTATCGCACTGACCAGAACTACAGGGTAGCAGGCAGAGCGGTGGTACTGGAAAAGCTGGGTCCAACCTCAAACAGCCGGGAACTGATTAGATTTAGGGTCTAATCTGCAGGTTACAGCAATATTAAAGATGTTTCCAAGCAGGTCTTTGAAGCAAGATGTTTATTTGCTCTCACATTGGTTGGAGGTATCAGTGATTAGGTCAGAAACGAGAACAAGTTTTTAATACACGCCAGTGCCTTTTATACAGATTTGGACACAGGCTATTTTTATAATCGAGATGCATTGCAAAGCTAACAATTTTTGCACTTATCTGTGAAATTCTAGAAACGCTGTGATGTCCTGCGTCACATGCTGTTCACACAGAAACTGTTGAACACTCTGACAAAAGGCCTTGGATTGTAAGCCCCCCCCCCCCCCCCGTCCCCGTCCGCTCTCGCTCCCTCCTCTCCCCTCTGGGGGTTTCCCTGTCATCCGTGCCCTCCCTCTTGGGCTCTGTCGTATGTGGACCTTCCCCTCCCCCCCCCCCCCCCCTGCCCTAGCTGTGCTTTGAGCTCACTGAGTTACTGTACTGTGCTGTCTTACCTCGTATTGTAATTTTGTTTGTCCTTGTACGGCGCTACGGACACTTAGTGGCGCCCTATAGATAAAAATTAATATTATTATTATTATTATTATTATTATTATTATTATTATTATTATTATTATTAAGGCCATACAGTAACAACCCACTGTTGGGCCTTTGGCCAGAGCAGGCAATTCCTGCTATCAGACTCTCTTCCCATATGCCTAATTGGAGGTTTCCACTAGCAACCTTACCAACCCCACACAATATAACAAAACCAGTACATCTGCAATTATAGAAATATGCGCCCAGCGCTATTTCCTTTAAATAAATTTATTTCGTTATTTATAAGTGAGAAAGCCACACCTAGGTTTTGTAACTTCTCTTATATTATTATTATTATTATTATTTTTTTTTTTTATCTTTTAATTGCTCACCTCTGAACTTTCTGAATGTTCTTTTTGCAGTAAGGTGCCCAAAACTGTGCTCCATATTCAAGATGTCTAATGACTTGTTTAGTGGAAATACGATCTTTGAGTCGCATGCATTTATTTCTCTTTTTATATTTCCCAGGATTACATTGTCCAATACTTTTATATTTAAGTGTTACTCTACAACCTGTTCACCTCTGAGATTAGTATTTCTAATTCATTACAGGTGTTGATCTGCGTTATCATTTTGCATTGTCACTTAGGCTATGGTCATTTTGGCATTTTATGTTTTATAAATATGGAAATGTTATGAAATGCCATTAGATTATATTTATTAAAACGGTCATTCTGATGTTTTATTACTCACCGTTTTTTTTCTCCTCCCAGATCTTGAGCCTGATGACAGTGCATTGTTTTATATCTTCAATGTAGACCAGCCTTTATCAGCAGTGAACCAGCCCGTTTGCCTCCCACGGCATGGACATCAATCTCACTGCTCAGCTTGCTCTGCCTCATCCCGCTTACAAGGTTACAAAACCTATGATGGCACAAGTGAAGTCCAGGAGCCTAAGTACATTGTGTCTGGGGGTGCAAAGCCATTTGAATGCCCCAGCATTCAGATCACCTCTATTTCTCCCAACTGCCAGCAAGATACTGACACCACAGAGGATCTGCATAATGGCCCAGTAAATGATTACATTGAAAGGCCTTCCCGCGACCACCTCTACCTCCATCTTGAGCCGTCTTATAGGGAGCCATCTTTAAGTCCAAGCCCAGGCAGTAGCATTTCCTCCAGGAGCTGGTTCTCTGATGCATCCTCTTGTGAGTCTTTTTCCCACATCTACGATGATGTTGAGTCGGAGTTGAATGAAGCTGCAGCACGGTTCACTCTTGGCTCTCCACTTGCATCTCCCAGCTGTTCTCCCAGAGGGTTTCCAGGTGATGAAACCTGGCAACAGTTGGGCTATGGCACCACTTTATCACCCAGACAGTCTCCTTGTCACTCTCCAAGAACTAGTGTTACTGATGAGAACTGGCTGAGCCCACGTCCTACGTCAAGACCTTCATCCAGGCCCACCTCTCCTTGTGGCAAGAGAAGACACTCCAGTGCAGATATCTGCTATCAAGTCCCTACTTCCCCTAAACACTCCCCGACGGCATCTCCTAACAATTCACCCAGGGGAAGTATCACAGAAGATACATGGATCAGTTTGTCAAACAATTCTGTATCTGGTGTTTCTCCCTCTCAATGTTTCCAAGAGACTGCTATCCCACTAAAAACACGGAAAACCTCTGAAGATCAAAGTGCCACATTGGTAGGAAAGGTTGATCTTAGTGCTGATGATCAAGGAAGGTTATCTCCAACTCTTGATACTCCTACAGAGGATAATATAGGTTCTCCACATCCACTCAAGAAAGACTCCTCAACAGATCAGTTTTTGTCAGTCCCCTCACATTTTACTTGGAACAAACCAAAATCTGGACACACTCCTATATTTCGGTGAGTGCCTCTGAAAATTTCATTGTGTGCTAGCATAGCTCTATACAAGTAATGCACATGAGCAGCTTTACAGCTCAGTGTAGACTATATAGATATCGACATAAATAATGCAAAAGGCAATTGGAGAAGTGCAGTGATCTAACCTCCATCAATGTATTTGACCACAGTTAGAAAACATATGCCTGTAGAAGTATACACCATGTAATGCAATATGTAAATATTTGGGATAGTCAAAAAAGACAACAAAATATTTTTTAGATACATTAGTGAAAGGAAACAAAATACAGGAGTCACCTGCACTAGAGCTGGGGAAATATATCCACCCCCCACCCTCCGATATAGACACAAATATATTTTATATTACAGTATCAATTGATCTCAGGTTAAAAGTAGATGTCAGTGGGGCCAGATTGTGTGTGTGTGTATATGTGTATATGTGTATATGTGTATATGTGTGTGTATATATATATATATATACATACATACATACATACATACATACATACATACATACACACACACACACACAAGTTTTTATATCTGGTACGCACAATATATTGGTTTGGTGTCGGTGTTCCAGAGTGCTTTTTCTTACTGATTCACCTATAATATCTGAGCGTCTATGTCTATATCCACTTGGTGACCAAAACTCTGTCTTGTGGCACATCTTTCTGTATTATTACATACAGTATTATACTATGTGGCGCCCCCTCCCGCTTATTTTGTGATATATATATATATATATATATGTAGAAAGATAATAAGCAAAAGGCGCTTAGTGCAATATTAAAAAAACACCAAAATGTGTGACAATGATTTACATATATATGTGTGTACCTCATACACCATATAAATATAAAAAACATACAAATTTGCGCAGCAGGCAGCTCCTCAAAAACAAGCACTCATTTGCAAGTGCTCAAATAATTCTAAAAGACAAAAGAAGAGAAGCGCCACGCATAGAGTATTAAATGACCAACAATTAGTCTTCTCAAAGTGGCAAACAAGTGAATTGGCCTCGTACCAAAAGACAAATAATAAACAGCTTATCTGTAATTAGATTCCCGACATCCTATATAGACTCCTTGATGTCCAGTCTTTATGGTTCCAGAAGTTCAGATCACTAGGGACTCAGAGCAAAACTATTATGGTGTAGTATGCCAAATAAGGCTACCAACAATTCCTCAGAACTGGGTACCAACACAAGCTCATAACATTATGATCCATAAAAGTGTTTTATTACAAAGATAAAATCCTTAATGTATATAAAATGCGCCCGTACATCATATAAAACAAATATAGGCTTATCTGCAGTCTTTCCTGATGGTAATCACGGATCTCTCAAAACCACCTGGCCGGGGTAGATGTGGTGATCCAAGGAAAACAACACACAGAAGACGCCTTATCCCCCTCAACGCGTTTCGTCACTCGACTTTTTCAAGAGGATTCTGGGTATGTAGTATGGTATGTTAGTCCAAATGTCCAGTTTATATGGTCCCACAAAGCACAAACACCTGTAACAGTCATTATCCAAAGATCCGGCCGGACTGAATGATATGACCTCACTTCCGGTAACGGACCCTCCATCACTTCCGGTATCGGAAGATCTATCATTTAACTAAGCAAAAATACTTATTTCATTGTTGGATATATATTATTTGTTTCCACGTTATAACTATAACATAGCTTTGTAAATATGCAACACTAAAACATAATAACTTTCTCGGAAAAAAACGAGCCTCCTTATGCTTATCGACAGAACATTCATAAAATTGTCATAAGCATAAGGAGGCTCGTTTTTTTCCGAGAAAGTTATTATGTTTTAGTGTTGCATATTTACAAAGCTGTTATAGTTATAACGTGGAAACAAATAATATATATCCAACAATGAAATAAGTATTTTTGCTTAGTTAAATGATAGATCTTCCGATACCGGAAGTGATGGAGGGTCCGTTACCGGAAGTGAGGTCATATCATTCAGTCCGGCCGGATCTTTGGATAATGACTGTTACAGGTGTTTGTGCTTTGTGGGACCATATAAACTGGACATTTGGACTAACATACCATACTACATACCCAGAATCCTCTTGAAAAAGTCGAGTGACGAAACGCGTTGAGGGGGATAAGGCGTCTTCTGTGTGTTGTTTTCCTTGGATCACCACATCTACCCCGGCCAGGTGGTTTTGAGAGATCCGTGATTACCATCAGGAAAGACTGCAGATAAGCCTATATTTGTTTTATATGATGTACGGGCGCATTTTATATACATTAAGGATTTTATCTTTGTAATAAAACACTTTTATGGATCATAATGTTATGAGCTTGTGTTGGTACCCAGTTCTGAGGAATTGTTGGTAGCCTTATTTGGCATACTACACCATAATAGTTTTGCTCTGAGTCCCTAGTGATCTGAACTTCTGGAACCATAAAGACTGGACATCAAGGAGTCTATATAGGATGTCGGGAATCTAATTACAGATAAGCTGTTTATTATTTGTCTTTTGGTACGAGGCCAATTCACTTGTTTGCCACTTTGAGAAGACTAATTGTTGGTCATTTAATACTCTATGCGTGGCGCTTCTCTTCTTTTGTCTTTTATATATATATATGTATATATGATTATTTTTTTTTAAATAAGAGTGCTTGTGGTGCCTTTAACCAAACTTTTAAACCTTTCACTGGTAATAGGTACAAGTGATTAGAAAATTACAAATGTAGTTCCACTACAGCAGGCTTTGACAACCTGTGACTCTCTATGTATTGTGAAACTACATTCCACGTTGTGCTTAGCAGTGTATTCTGGGACTTGTAGTTTCAAAACACCTGGAGAGCCACAGGTAGTCCAGGTCTGCACTACGTAAAAAAAGGTAAGGAAGAATATGATAATGAAGGGATTATGGGAATCACTTAAAATATATATTTAAAGTCAAACAAGTTCCAAAACCCAATGCTGCATGGAATTGCTGCTGGGAGATCTTGTAAAAAATTGTGTGTTTTTTTTTGGTTTTTTTTTTTTTTTTTTTTGAGACTGCAGTGGTTGATCTGTGGATAGAACTTAGATTTTAGCTAGGCATTGATACAATATTACACAATAAAGTAATACAAGATCTGGAATTTGTCAGATAATGAATTGGGTTTTCTCGGATCAGTCCTTGACCTTTTCTTTTTAATTTATGAATACTGTCAGGGGTCTACAATAGAAGCTATGTAACGCTTTTACCAGTGTTAATACCGCAAATGGATAAGTCCAATGCATAGGAATTTAGAGATTGTGACTGGATCACTTATAAATAACTTATGGTATAAATTTATTTCAAGGAAATGGCACAGGGTGCTTATTTATATCATTTCAAATGTACTTATTTTTGATATTGTGTGTATTTTGGTAAAGGAAATATCTTTATTTCTGAGACCAGGGGAAGAAATTTGTTTTAACTTTGCTAGAGGAAATATAATATTTCTGAGGTATATATATACCTGATGCAATAAGCCTTTGTTAAGGAAGTATTTTGGTGTGGGGAAATGACTTGTTTGGGGGTTTGTAACTTTTCTTTGGGAATGTGTATTTTGCAACTGTCTGAAGAAAGGACCCATGTTAATCTCATGTTAAATAGACATTTTTATGTGTGAAGGTCCAGCACCTGAAGGCACAGGAAGGTTTAATTAGACTTGCTGTTAGATTTCCTGCGTCTAAATCAAGGAAATCACAGCAAGTTTTAGGATATCACAGATAAGTGTAAATATTAGCTTTGCATTACGTGTTGTCAAAGTCAGCAAATTGGATAAAGTCATTTCAATTAAAGTCGAGCAAACTTGGTTGTCTTTGTCTGAAGAGATGCGTACGGTACGCTACGATGTACAAGGGCACACTACGGCGTGAAAGGGCGTACGCATCCACTATACGTGGCAGCAACAGTAATTGGTCTTTTACCATACATTCGCACAAACACGCATACTTATAAAATAGTACACATTAATGGTAGTTGCAACACATAGTCAGTTATGTTGAAATATAGTAGTATTTATATGTTATATTAAAGTTACATGCATATTAGTGAAATATACGGAACAGATTGAAGGAATCATATCATGAGTGGTATCATAATAAACCACTTTACATTTCCTACTGTTTGGTTCACTCTGCGAAGGAATCGCAGAGTGCATACACAAGTTATGAATGATAGGGAATTATGAACTACTTAAGACTAAGGAATCTTGGCGGGAAAAGCCAAGCATACCTCCTGGAGACATGGTCCCTTCCTTTGGATTCCTTAGGATGAACTAGCCAATGATTGACAACCCCTTGGACCTTCCTGAGACCTGGACCAATAGATGCAAGCTATACCATCTTCATTGTATTACTGTATTTTTGTGTGTATATAAGCAGCAGCTTCACATCTAGTGTTCAGACATCTTGTCCCCAGACTTCAGGATTGAATGACTGCACACTGGATCCAGAGCGCCTGCGATAAGTAACAGCTGTATTTATTATCACTTCGCTTGAGCATATTATTCTACTATTTGCGAATAAATCTTTGTGCGTTGTAAACACAAATCGAGGTTCGACAATCGTTATTGGTTAGCGACAATACGCACATAACAGTGTAAATCCAGGTTTGGGTAAACACATTGCATCCCGATACTAAAAATAGCTCAGACCTCAGGGGACTGGCTTACCTTGTGAGGCTGTGTCAAAAAAGTGTAGAAAAAGCACTGTTTGTATTGAAGATTGTTTTTCTTGCTCACTGGTAGGTACCAGTGAGCAAGAAAAACCCAGTGTGAGCAAATAAACATCACTTGCTTTAAAGACCTGCTTAGATACTTCTCTATCCCTATGACCTATAGATTAGACCCTGCTTTTTGATACCACTGCTCTTCCTGCTTCCCAGCTGCTCTGGCCAGTGGATATCCATCCACAGCAACCCTGATCCATAGAATGAGGTCAGGGGTACCAGCCAGGTACACCAGTAACGGGGCACACTAGCAGCATCAGTTACCCAGAAGAAACCCGGTGCTGGATGTCGGTAAGGAGTCCATTGGTGGAAGCATTTGTAAGCCACTCCTACTGGGGTTAGAAGGCGCATTTGGGATAACGAAAGGGAACAGTGGCAAAGTAAGCCCAGCCAGTTCCCAACAACAACAGACAGGGTGGCATAGGTGGTACATCCTGTCACACACGGGTTCATAATCATATTGGGGCTGTAGGAGCTGACGCCTGGGATCTGTTGCACCGGGCAAATTTGGGTACATGGGGGAGCTGGACTCTGGGGGATGGTCCCTGAAAGTATTTTTAGGCAGGAATTTATCTTTTAACATGGTGGCACAATCGGTGGACAGGAGGCTGATACCCTTTCTCCCTGGCATCTCATGGACAGTGGGATAAGTGCACTCCTTCTTGCCACTAGCAAAAAGGTTAAAGGTGTGAATACCCACGAAAGGCTGATTCATGTGCTAGCTGCATGAATCAGCTTGGATTGGTTGAAGGGGCAGGAGGCTGGATTATTTCCTGCTAGGTTATGTTTTTAATTTAAAAAAAAAAAAAAATTTAAATATATTTTCCATCTGTACTTCTGGATTATGACTAGTACTTTTTTAACAAGTGTAACAGTGTATTATGGTTATTTCTGGTCGATAAACGATCACTGGGTAGCTGATCTAGCTGCTACTGCACATCTATGTGTCAAGATTCTGCCTGACGTACACTGCCTGCAGTATCCTGTGATCAACAGATAGGAGCTGACACACTATCCATTCCCTGGTTGCCCTGGGTTGAACCCAGCTTCTGTGCCAATGCTGTCCGCTACCCAGCAGTCCTGATAGTAAGAATTCAAGAGGTGACAGCCAGTCGTCGGCAAAGAGGTGCTGCAGCAGCTATATCAGCGTACCCAGAAATAATCGGTTCCAGGTGCCAGTGAAGGAGTCTTATGTTGGCAACACTATGCTAAAACTATTGTGACGTTGGCATTCGCAGTTGAATAGAATCTGCTGGCAGGTGACACCAGTAGGAATGGGTCAGTAACAGTCTGCTAGTGATGGTGAGTGAGAAACAAAGATAAACTGTGCAGGTAGAACATACTTTTATCTATCTTTCCCCCGCCCCCCCTACAGACTGAGTGGAGAAGTAAGCCCATCTGGTCACAGTCTGACCAGTGGCAGCAGTGGGATAATCCCTGCCATGTTTGAAAATGAAAAGTGTGCTTGTGAAAGGATGGACCGCCTATGCCACCCTATGTGTTGATGCTGTGAACCGGATGGGCTTACTTTGCCACCGTTCTTTCTTTATCCCAATTGCGCCCTTGTGGGAGGGATTTACAGTGCTGCCACCAGTGAACAGCGTTCCTTCTGGGTAACTGTCGCTGCTAGTGTACCCCCTACCTGATGCACCCTGGGCTGGTACCCTTAACCTCTTCCTGTAGATCAGGGTTGCTGTGGATGGATCACCCCTGGTCTATCCCACTGGCCAGAGCTGCTGGGTAGCAGGTAGAGTGGTTGTACTGGAAATCTGGTTCCAAACCTCAGAACAGCCAGAAACGGATTAGATTTGGGTCTAATCTGTAGGTCACAGGGAATGCAGCAGGGAAGAAGTTGTCAAAGCAGGATCTTGAAGCAAATTATGTTTGTTCGCTCCAGTGTCCTGATCAGGACAGCTCATACTGATTGAAGGTACCAGTGATCAGAAAATCAGATGGAACAATAATGATACTGTGATTGGATCACTAATAACTTTTTGTATAAATTTATTTAAAGTAAATAGTGCAGGGCGCTTATTTATATAATTGCACATGCACGTATTTTTGATATTGTGTATATATCTTGGGAAGGGAAATCTTTAATTTCTGAGGCCAGGGGAAGAAATTTGTTTCTTGTTTAACCTTGCTAGAGGGGATGCATTATTTCTTAAGGTATATATCTGGTACAATAAGCCTTTGTGGATGGAAGTTTTTTGTGTGTTGTGATATGTTTAAGTGGCTTGTTTGGGGTTTGTACCTTTCTTTGGGAATGTGTATTCTTGACTGTCTGAAGAGGGGCCCCATGCTAATTAGATCTTTTGATGTGTAAAGGTCCAACATTGAAGGCAGGAACTTTTAATTAAGACTGGCTCCTAGATTCTCTGCATCTGAAAACCAGGTGCAGGACATAACAACATATCTAGAATTTCATAGATAAATGTAAATATTGTTGGCTTTGCAATGCATGTAATTCCATGTTTGTGTAAACACATTGCATCCCGATTCTAAAAAAATAGCCTGTGTCCAAATCGGTATAAAAAGCACTGCATTGTACACTGAAATTTTCTTCTTGTTTCATCTGATCTTAGCACTGGTACCTTCAACCAGTGTGAGAGCAAATAAGCAAATTCTGTTTTTGTTTTATTTTATTACTTTTTTTTTTTTATTTATAACGTTTCATTGGAGTCTTGTCTCCTGTTACTGACAGCCCGCGGCTCACTGAGACGCGTAGGCGGCTGTCAGTCATCCATTGTAGCTGTCGGCTGGTGTTTGTGGTGGAAACTTCCTCCCTTTCTACACACTAGTTTTTTTCTCTCTCCCAAGCATGCAAATAGCACAGAGAGAGGAATATAGGGCAGTTTGGCAGGTTGTAGCGCAAAGCTTGGAAAGGCTGTGCGCTGTCTGGAGGGGGGGGGGGGGGAGAATCGGAGGTGCCGTGTAGGTGCCTCCTTTGCCAGCCCCCCCTCTCCCAATGTTTAAAGCCCTCCTAGGAGCCGGACACAGTCGCTGCAGGCTGTGTCCGTCCTCCTGTTCTGCCAGCTTGGAAACTGCAGACAATGCGTAAGGAGAGATGGTAGCAAAGGTAAGTGAAACCCGGGGGGAGGTAGAAAATTGCAGTTGTCCCCTGAGTCAGGCTGCTTTTTACTAGGAGCAGGCATTTAATTGAGGAGAAGAAAAAAAATGTTTCTATTTTTAGCTCGGGGGACTGGGTCAGGCTAGGGTCACTAAGATAGTGAGCCCTGCTAGGCACTGGATTGGTTGAGGGGGTTGTCCTGTTGGACAATCCAGTGCTGGGCCCTGGGGGAGTGGTGTTTCCTCTATTGCACTTCCCCTGTGGTGGTTTCTCACTCCTTTTGTGTGCAGACACCAGAATAGACAGCCATTTTATAGCTCCAGCTTTTCCCCTTTTCTGTCCGGAGTCCTCTAAGGTAAAGGGTTGGGTGTGGTTGATTTTCAAAGTTTTGTCTTTTACTCTGTGGGGCTGTATTGGCTGTATTGCAGGCTTTTTTTTCTGTTCAGTTTTGTGTGCTGCTTGTCATCTATATTGTGTTTTGTTACACTGTTTATTTCACTGTTTTGTGTGTGACATGTTAACAGATGGGACAAAACAGATGGGGGAAGAATCCATGCGTGGTAGGGCTGGTGTTACATCTGTGGTGAGTTTCACCTGTGCTGTCTGTCACGTTAAGTTACCGTCTGGTCAGTCAGGTGCGCATGCTCTGTGCGCGGCCTGTCTGCATACCGTGTGAAGCAGCAGCTGCTTTTTCAGATACGGCAGAACCTGCCTGGGCTCAGTCTCTCTCCAATTCGGTGGCTAATCTTGCTCAGTTTGTACGGTCACAGGCTGTGGCTGCTCCATCTTCTGATTCTGCTTCCTCTGTAGCGAATGACATGGGTTCTAGTTCGCTAAGTTAGGGTTTGATTGTTTCTACCCAGGCGGAATCTGTTGAATCAGCTTGGGTACAGGGTCTTGCATCCTCTGTACAGGGTTTGGTTTCGGTTTCTTCCTCTTAGAAAGGATTTTGCATTCTACTGCACCGTCTTCACGTAAGCGTAAGAGGTGTCGGTACCCCTCCAGGGAAATGAGTCAGATTCTGACTGTGGTTCCCAGGAGGAGGGGAAATTAGCAGTGGATTCTGATATGGAGGCTCCTTCATGGGTGGAGGAGGTTCATTCTGATCGTAATTGTGGAGGAATTAATAAATGCTGTGCGTCAGGTACTTGATTTTCCGGAGGAAGAGGTTCCGGTCACTGCAGAGATTTCTCTTTTTGCACGGCGGAACATAAATCTTTCTCTCTTCCAGCTTCTTCCCAGTTGGAAGATTTGCTGTCAGAGCCTTGGGCTTCCCCAGATAGGAAGTTCCAAGTGTCTCAGCGACTACAGTAGTGTTGTTTTTTTTCCTCCTGAAATTCTTGCTAAATGGGAGACGCTTCCACATGTTGATGTGGCTCTGGTAAGGTTAGCAAAAGTAACTACTATTCCTCTTCCTAACGCAGCCACTCTTAAGGATGGTACAGACCATAAGGTTGAGGCCGTCCTTAAGTCCATTTTTGTGGTAGCAGGTGCCTCTGAGGCCCGCTTTAGCATCTGCGTGGGTTAACAAAGCTTTAGAACGCTGGTCAGAACAGCTGTCTGAGGGTTTGCTGGCAGGCAGGCCGTCATCTGAATTGCTTCCTTTAGTGGAGCAAATTCAGAGGGCGACAGATTTTTTAGGAGAGGAAGCTATGGACGTGGGACTAATTGGGGCACGTATTTCTGCCTCTGCAGTTTCGGCTCGTCGCACTCTCTGGCGCTTAAGTCCTGGGAAGCTGATGTGGAGTCTAAAAAGGCTCTTGAAAACATTCCTTTTTCTGGGGGTGTTTTGTTTGCACCTCAGCTTGACTCCCATTATCAGTCAAGCAACAGGAGGAAAGAGCACTTTTCTCCCTGTTAATGCTCCCAAACAAATAATGTCCAGATTCCCGTCCTTTCGGTCCTCGGGAAGGTTTCTGGGTCAATATTCTTCAGGCCAATCTTCAAGAGGCCAGTTTTCCGCCCCCAGGGGTGGTTTGCAGTGGGGGCGCTAGGCCTGGTCTGCTCCATATCCAGCAGCAAAACCTGCAGACAAGCAGTCCACATGACAGACTTTTTGCTCCTCCGCTGTCGCCAGTGGTAGGAGCCCATCTTCTCTTGTTCAGAGATCGGTGGTTTCAGTCTTCCAACGATGTCTGGGTTGGGGGGTGTTGGACCAAGGGTACAAGATCGATTTGCTTGGTCTTCTTCCCAGACGGTTCTTTACCACAGGTCTTTCCACTTGTCCACGAAAACGACTGGCTCTATGAGAAGCAATTCAATCTCCTTGCTTCCGGAGTGGTTATTCCGGTGTCAGATTCTCAGAGGTTTGGGTTTTTATTCCAACCTTTTTTTCTCGTACTAAAACCAGACTGCTCATTCAGACCAATTCTGAATCTGAAGTCTTTGAACACTCAGGTCAGAGTACCCAGGTTCAAGATGGAGTCTTTGCGCGCGGTCATTCAGGGCATGGAACAAGGAGAATTCATGGTGGCTATAGGCATCAAAGATGCCCATCTGCATGTGCCTATCTGGAAGGGTCATCAGTCCCTTTGTCACGAGCCGCAGCAGTACTCACGGCCGCCGCGGCTCGCTTCCGGCTTTCCCTAGCGTCCCGGCCGTCACCTTGATGACCGGGACGTCATTTCCGCGCTCTGCCCGGCTGTTGCCAATGCATCTTCACCAAGATCATGACGGTCATGGCGGCTCTGCTAAGGTCCAAGGGGATTACAATCATCCCTTACCTAGACGACCTTCTTTTAAAAGCAAATTCTCCAGAGGTGCTTCAATCTCATATCAAAGTAGTAATCCAGACCTTGGAGTCTCACGGTTGAATTCTCAACTTCAAGAAGTCCAAGTTGATCCCATCCCAGCGGATGATCTTTTTGGGTCTTTAATTCGACACGTGTCTACTTTGGGTGTTCTTGACCCAGATTCTAGCATTGCAGAAGATTGTGAAATCTCTGGCAGCAAAGAAGCCTTCCATACATTTCGCCATGAGAGTTCTGGCCAAGATGGTATCGACTCACGAGGCGATCCAGTTTGCTCAGCTTCATGCACGGGAGTTCCAGTTGAAACTTCTGTCACAAGGGAACAAATTTTATCTGAATCTGGTGGCTCAGGTATTTCAGCTTGCCTCCGCAGACGCGTCAGTCACTACTTTGGTGGTTACACAATCAGAAACTCACCAGGGGACGTTAATTCTCAATTTGGAATTGGACTTTGATCACAACGAATGCCAGCCTTCGAGGTTGGGGGGCTGTCTGTCATCACTCTCGGTTTCAGGGTCTTTGGACTCAGAAGGAATCCAGGCTTCCAATCAATGTCTTGGAACTGCGAGCAGGGTTTCATGCTCTGAGTGCGCAACACTTGCTACAGGGAAGGCCAGTGAAGATTCAATCAGACAATGCCACAGCAGTGGCATACCTCAATCATCAGAAGGTGATCAAGACTGAGGATCTTTTGATTCTATATGATGCTCACAAAAGAGGCTGGCCAGCTTCTAAAGTGACTATTGCTAGGTGGATTATGGCTGTTATCCATCAAGCTTATAGTGGGGCTGTGGGAGCCTGTTCCCGATCATCTCCGGGCGCACTCTACAAGGTCTGAGTGCTTCCTGGCGGCCCGTCATGGTGCCTCCAGTGAACAGCTGTGTAAGGCGGCCACATAGTCATCTTTAAAACTTAGTGAATCTGTGTATAAATTTAATGTGTTTGCATCCAGAGATGCAAGTTTTGGAAGAAAGGTGCTTCGTGCTGTTTCTTCTGAGCGTTCCCTCCTGTGAGGCAGCTTTGGGATGTCGCCAATGTCCCCGGTGTCCCCCAAAGGATGACTGAGAAAAGGGGATTTTTATACTTGCATAAAATCGGTTTCTCTTAGTCCATTGGAGGACACCGGGTGAACACCCTTAACGCTCTAGTTTCTCCTACTGTTTGACATGTTGTCTTGTTAAGAGAATGTTGTTTGATTAAGTTTATTTTATTCTTGTTTTCTCTATCTGTGGGCTTGGTTAAACATAAACTGACGCTAGCGGGATGTGGGGTATAGAGGGGGAGGAGCTAGGGCTTAGTTAACAGAAGTTAAAGTTGCAGTTCACCCTGTCCTACTCTATACCCCAATGTCCCCGGTGCCCCCCAATGGACTAAGAGAAACGGCTTTTACGCAAGTATAAAAATCCCATTTTTTATTTTTTGAGTATTGTGTGCATTTGACACCAGGTGAAGAAATTTGTTTTGCTTTAACTTTGCTAGAGGAAATGCACTATTCTGAGGTATATATTTGATACGATAAGACTTTGTTTAAGAAGTCTTTTGTGTAAGGAAATGCCTTGTTTGGGGTTTTGCAACTTTTCTTTGCGATTTCTTTTCTTTGGAGGAAATGTGCATTCTGCTGCTATCTGAAGAAAGGACTGTGACTGGATCACTGATAAATAACTTCTGGTATAAATTTATTTAAAGGAAATAGCGCAGGGCGCTTATTTATATAATTGCACATGCACTTATTTTTGATGTGTAATATTTTCAGATAGGAAATCTTTATTTCTGAGACTAGGGTAGAAATTTGTTTTTCTATTTTAACCTTTCTAAAGCAAATGCCTTATTTCTGATGTATATATCTGATACAATGAACTTTTGTTTACAAAGTCTTTTTTGTGTATTGGGATGTGTTTTTGTATGGAAGTGTCATTGTTTGGTAGGTTGCTAGTGGAAATCTTCAATTAGGCCTATGGGGAGGGAGTCTGATAGCTGAAAAAACCTGCTCTGGCCAAAGGCCCAGCAGGGGGTTGTTACTGGCCTTTTGTCAGATCGTACACATTTCTGAATTGTGAACAGCATGTGATGCATGGCATCACAGCGTCTCTAGAATTGCATAGATAAGTGTAAATAATGTTTGCTTTTCAATGCATGTAAATCCATGTTTGTGAAACACATTAAATAACGATTCTAATAGCCTGCGTCTAGACCAATGGTTCCCAAACTGTGCGCCTAGGCTCTCTGGGGTGCCTTGGCGATCTCACAGGGGTGCCTTGGCCAGTGGTAAGCAAGGCGGATGACTACTTGGTAATTATTTAGGCTTAGGAGTGCCTTGAAAAATTTATGGAGACCCTAAGGGTGCCTGGAATTTAAAAAGTTTGGGATCCACTGGTCTAGGCTGTGTAAATGGCACTTGTATTGAAAGTTCTTAGTTCTGATCTTATCTGATTTGAGTGAGCACTGGTACCTTTTAACCAGTGTGAGAGCAAATAAACAGCTTGCTTCAAAGACCTCCTTAGAAACCTCTTCAATATTGCTGTATTCCTTTGACCTACAGATTAGACCCAAAATATAATCCTTTCCCGGCTGTCCTGAGGTTTTGACCCAGCTTTTCCGGTATCGCAGCTCTGCCTGTTGCCCTTATCAGTGTGATAGCCCAGGGGGGGATCCATCCACAGCATCCCTGATCCAAGAGGTCGGGAGTACCAGCCCAGGTACACTAGCAACGAGATAGATACGCTAGCAGCGTCAGTTACCCAAGAGAAACCCGGTTTTGGATGCCAGTAAGGAGTTCAGTGATGGCAGCATTTGTAAGGGAACGGTGGCAAAGTAAGCCCAGCTGGTTTCCAGCAACAACAGACAGGGTGGCATAGGCGGTCCTTCCTGTCACATTGTCCAACACCCCTTAAGGAAAAGGAAGAGGGCTCCTTAGACTTGCTGTCAGATGTTCTGTGTCCAAAATAAGATGCAGGAATCACAGCAAATTTTAGGATATCACAGATAAGTGTAGATATTGTTAGCTTTGCATTGCATCCTGATTCTAAAAATAGCTCGGGCCTCAAGGGAGCTGGCTTATCCAATGAGGCCATGTTGAAACCTGTATAAAAACCACTGTCTTGTATTGAAAATTGTTCTTCTCGTTCCATCTGACCTGCTTCCCGATACCTTCAACCAGGGTGAGCAAATTAACATCACTTGCTTCAAAGACCTGCTTGGAAACATCTTCAGTATTGCTGTATTCATTTGACTTACATATTAGACCCAAAATCGAATACGTTTCTGGCTGTCCTGAGATTGGGACCCAGCATCCAGTACCACCGCTACCCAGCAGCTCTGGCTGCTTTAAATTAACATTTATCTAGGTCGCACGGTTGAGTGACATGCAAGGCAATTGCTGGATAGCTGTGTCTTTGGAATTACCTGCTGTCAGCTTGATCCAGCCATCGGAAATCTGCAGCTTCGCTTTTTAGGTAAATCTCTTTATATTCTGGTCCGTTTTATTCAAATGGTTTTTTGTTTGTAGGTTCTTGCTTGTCGGGTTTGTGGTACTCTATTAAATGTACCCAACCCCTGCACACATGGTGGACAGAATTGTGTAAGGTCCTTCACCCAAGGATCTGCAAAGGTTGGGTGACAAAGTAGGGCCTTTTGGTCATATATACCATCAGAATCTACCTGAACAGGAGCCCTACATACTCCAGATGTTATTTCCAGGTGTTAGTCAGAGCTCAGGCTTACCTGGCTGACTTTGTCAATTTCCCTAACTCCTGTACAGAATATGGGGCATGGGTCACATTCAACTTTAAGTAGTCTATGCAAAACCATGGTGTGTGGGTTTTTTTTTTGTGAACCTATAGAGCAGAGTTTGACCATAGACTATGCAATGGCTGTATATGCAGAAGGCAGTGATGTCATCTGATATTCCAGGCAAGAAGAAAAAGATCTATGGAAGATGCTTTGGTGCTCTGCCTGTCCCTTGGTGTCCAGCCATAGGGATTTCATGAAAAACTGATATGTTATGTGCAAAAGGTCAATGGAATCACTAGTTGATCATGTTCCTGTTCAGGCAAATCTTTTTCTACCTTTCTGGCTACCTAGTACAGCAACACTTTTCATTAAGTTGCATTCTTTATCTCCATCCATACAAGGCTGCTGCAGACCTGTCATCTCATGCCTTCCAAGGAGGAACAGGGGCGCTGGGCTTCACTGTAGAAAGTGAGGGAAGCAGTTCAAAGTTGGGACACCCTTTAAGGGGGCTACTAGGATCAGTCAGGATGGGGTAAGTCGTAGCGAGGTGATGGTCGTCGCCACTGGAGCTAGAATGCTCTTAGACACAGAAGCATCACTTTGCAACACCACAAGATCAGTTTGGCTGAAAACAACCTCTACATTGCAAGTGGACGTGGTGTATCCAAAGGCAAAGAGCTGGCTGTGTCCTAATGATCTGGCAGATTGGATCTGTTCCTCTGGACAGGTTTATGCATGCGCGACAACTGAATAAATACATACTCACCATGGGCACTTCTTTTTGGAGTCCTTCTGCTACTGTATCTCTTGCAGTTCGACAGTGCAATAATTTAACAGGTTCAACAAGGTGGGGGCTTACCTGAGTGATGCCCCTGAGTCCCTTGGCCATTCTCATGCAGGGGTCTCGCTTGGATCAGCTGTAGGTGCTTTAACATATTTTGGGGTGGCATTTTGGCCACACAAATGACACACTTCACTGAGCTACTAACTTCCATGCAACGCTGAGCAGATTTGAGTGGGAACAGTCTGTGTGGGCTCGCCATCACTGGTCAGGCAAGTACTTTGGGCTCCTTAACTTGAATTGGGTACTGTGGCTGGATGTGCTTATGCTGCCTTTTACTTTTTGAAATTGTACCCACAGTTTAGGTGGGTTTCTATCAGTCAGTAACTGGTTGTTACTGACTACTCCTATGTCTGCAACCAGACATTCACCAACTGCGCTCGTGTATGTGGATAATGCTGCTGCCACCACCAGACACTTTCCCTGGCATCTGTAGCTGCTTGCTTCTGGGTAATTTGGTAAAACTCCTACACTAACTTTGTTTGGCTACTCCTGACCGCTTACTTTGGATCAGGATTATGACTTGTCCTTCCTGGCTGTTTACTATGGATCAGAACTGCTGGGTAGCAGGCAGAGCTTTGATACAAAAATACTTGGTTCAGCACAGGACAGCTAAAAAACGGATAAGCATTAGCGCTTATCTGCTAGTCACAGGATGCAATAGGTTCAGAAACTTTAAAGGTACTGATGATCATCCAGAAGTACAAATGTAATACAAAATACAACTCTCTTTATAAAGTTTCTGACTCTCATGTTGTCTGTGTAAGTGACATGCTACTACCTTGGAATCTCTAGGAGGGAGAAAACTGATGCCACCCTCAGACTGTACACAGTTTCTGGTAGTGTTTGAGACTCTCAACAAAACGCGTTGAGAAAGTTGTTTCAGAGTAATAAATAATGCCTAAAATTTGGGATACTCAGGCCACCTCCCTCTGAGTTGTAAAATTAGAAGCCACACCCTGGGTACTTTTTTCTGAAATAAATTAAAACGTAATAAAACATGTTGCAAGAATTTTTATAGAGGAACACAAATCGAAAACATCTGAAGGGAGGCCACTTATCCAGACTGCGTTGATCCGAACTTCCCAAGAGATGATTTATCCAGGTTTATTTGGGAAATGATTGGGGGTGGGGGGGAATTTATCCTGGTTCAATTGATGATGATTGTCAGGGTGAGGGCCCAAATAAAAAAGTAAACTGCGAAGTACAAATGTATGATTTCCCTCAAAGTCTTTGAAAACATTTGGTCAGTGAGCCCAGGTAATTGGGTTTGGTCCAGACCCCCTTTTTCAGGAAACTCATTTAACATATGTAGATCACAGCAATGCATTCTCTTTGCTAAGTGTTGGCTAAGCTGTGAGACACCAGGTGTTGTGAAACTACAAGTCCCAGCATACCCTTCCAGCAGTAAGCTGCTATATATTGGCAAAGCATGCTGGGACGTGTAGTTTCACAACACCTGGAGTGGCATAGCCAACACTGCCTTTGATCATGCATACATTGTCCTACTTGGAGTGTATTGTCTAAGGCATTGTAAAAACAAAGTAGCCCACTAGGTGAGAACAGTTTAGTCGAATGCAAAAGATAAAGGTTCCCTATGCATGTATATTGGATATATTGACTTAAAATAACATGCCTTTTTCTATTTTGGGAAATCCGTGTGTCATTCTGTACTTTGGGGCAAAAACCGCACAAGGGTTGTAATGTATAGATGATAACTACAGAAAAACCACAGTAGTCACACATATTTCAGAATTATATTTTATATTGTTCCATAATATTTTATATGTAAATGTGTGGCAGGTTATGACCTTGTTTATTGAAGGGAGAATTATGCCTCTTGGGTATGTTCTAGATAAACGTTTGGACTATTTTTGGACAAAATTTAATTGACACCCAGGGGACATTTCCTCCCCGACATGCACACATACTCTCCCTCTAAATGCCAAGTTAAAGTTGCTTAAAAACCTTATGTGGGAGGGGCAGATTGAATCCAAAGTACTGACAATCTAATTGAAGGATTGTCCATTTGATTATGCCTTGTCCCAGGCATACAGGCTTTGATATGTAAATTTTGCAACATTGAATGGGTTAATACCTGATGTTGCTGTGCCAAATGGGTTCAACCTCAGAACTAAGATTTAAAGGGTATATGTGACAGGATGGACCGCCTTTGTTCCTGGGAACCGACTGGGCTTACTTTGCCACTGTTTCCTTTTGTTATCCGATTGCTGCAGTAGGAGGGGCTTACATGAGCTGCCACCACTGGACTCCTTACCGGCATCCAGAACCGGATTTCTTCTGGGTAACTGATGCTGTGAGTGTACCCCGTTACTGGAGTATCTGGGCTGGTACTCCTGACCTCTTACTATGGATCATGGTTGCTGTGTATGGATCCCCCTGGCCTATCACACTGACCATGGCTGCAGGGTAGCAGGCAGAGCAGTGCTACTGGAAAAGCTAGGTCCAACCTCAAAAACAGCCTGAAAACTGATTAGATTTGTTCTAATCTGCAGGTCGCAGGAAAACAGCGATTATTGAAGATGTTTTCAAGCAGGTCTTTGAAGCAAGATGTTTATTTGCTCTCATACTGGTTGAAGGTATCAGTGCTAAGGTCAGGTGAAATCAAAACAACAACTTTTTTAATACAAACCAGTGCCTTTTATACAGTTTGGACACAGGCTGTTTTTAGAATCAGGATGCAATGTTTTTACACAAACATGGATTTACATGCATTGCAAAGCCAACAATATGTACACTTATCTATGGAATTCTAGTGACTCTGTGATGTCCTGCATCACATGCTGTTTACATTGTTCAGAAAGGTTTGTACACTCTGGACAAAAAGGCCACACAGTAACGACCCCCTGCTGGGCCTTTAGCCAGAGCAGGCATTTGATACTTTATCACAAAACTTAATTAGCAATTCCTGCTACCAGACTCCCTCCCCATATGCCTAATTGGAGGTTTCCACTAGCAACCTTACAAACCCCAAACAATGACTCTTCCATACAAACCATATCCCAATACACAAAAGACCTCCATCCACAAAGGCTCATTGTATCAGAAACATACATCAGAAATAAGGCATTTCCTTTAGAAAGGTTAAAATAGAAAAACAAATGTTCTAACCTTGTCTCAGAAATAAGGATTGTCTATCTCAAAATATACACAATATCAAAATCAAGTGCATGTGCAAATATATAAATAAGCGCCCTGCGCTATTTCCTTTAAATAAATTTATAAGTTACTTGTAAGTGATACAGTCACACTCCTCCTCCCCCCCCCCTTGTCCATGCGGCAACCAGCGTGCCATGTCCGAACGATTTGGTTTAGGATTACCGGAGGATCCGGCTCTTTCTGCCGAGACAATTCACAAGCAAGGAAAGGCTCACAGAAATGCAGATGGACTATGTCGGTCATAAATTTGAAGTGCAAAGCTCCAGCGCAACAAACAGCCATTTTCCCCTGAAGTGTGTTGTAGCCACTTTAAATGATTATGATCAGTCGCCACAGTAAAATGTCATCTATACAAATAAGGTAGTTTTTTCTCTGCCCACACAATGGCCAAACATTCCTTCTCAATTCTGGCATAACCCACCTCCTGGTTTAGCAGTTTTCTGCTCAAATAGGTCACAGGGTGCTCATGCCCATCTGGCTAAGTACTGCTCTCAGTCCATACTGTGACATGTCAGTTTGCACAATAAAGTCCTTGTCATAATTAGGTGCCAACTGTACTGGAGCATGAACCAGGGCTTCCTTTAACGACTGAAATGCCTGCTCACAAGCGGGTGTCCAGTCAACTACTTTGGGGAGTTTCTTCTTAGTGAGATCTGTCAGGGGCTTCGTTCGAGTACTAAAGTTTGGGACGAAACATCTGTAGTAGCCTGAGGTCCCTAAGAAGGCCAGTACTTGTCTTTTGGGTTGTGGGCCGGGGCCAGTCTCGGATTGCCTCTACCTTAGCTGGTTCTAGCTTAACCCTAGCTCCCCCCACACGATGACCCATGTACTGCACCTCCGACATCCCCATTTGACACTTGTCTGCTCTGATGGTCAGACCTGCCAACTGAATTTTCTCCCAACACTTGCCTTACATGTTTCACATGATCCTCCCAGGATTTACTGAAAATGGCAATGTCATTCAAGTACGCCTGAGGAAAGCCTTTACACCCTTCCAGCAGGTAATCAACCACACACTTAAAGGTGGCTGGCGCATTCTTGATCCTAAATGGCATGGACTTAAATTCGAACAGGCCAAATGGGGTGATCAATGCCGACCGCTCCTAAGCCTTGGGGGGTCAGCAGTATCTGCCAATATCCCTTGCTCAAGTTATCTCGTCTAACAGAGCGTCAATTCGGGGCAGGGGATAGGCATCAGACACGGTCACCTCGTACAACTGGTGGTTGTCTATGCAAAACCGCTTTGTCTTGTCCTTCTTGGGAACCAATACAACGGAGGATTCCCATGGACTATGCGATGGCTGGATCATCCCTAGCTCAAGCATTTTCTGTACCTTCTTGTATATACTTTCCTTGGCCTCTGGTGAGACCCGATAAGCGGGTTGCCTAACTGGCCTATGCTCACCAGTTTCCAGATGGTGCATCACCAAGTCCGACCGGACCAGGAGTCATAAAGGGCCACAGCACTGCTTCAAGCTGCTCACTCTTGCGGACACTCGTCTGCTCATCCCAACCACCTTTCTCTCTGGCATGTGTGCGGACCTTGAGATACTGTGCCAAGCAAAGAAGTTGGAAATTTCTTACACAGCGACAATGATTGAAATGAAAAAGGTGCTGAGAGCCTGAGATGAACAGTAGGGGTTAGCAGATGAGGAAGCTGACAGTGACCTGGAGGATATATTAACTTCACACGTAAAGGGACCTGCAGTAACATCCCAGAACACAGCACCTGTTTCCAGCAACAGTCCCCTCCCACAGAGTGTACCAGTGATGCAAGTTTAACAGAGTGATGAGGGTAACTTTACTGTACCAATGCAGCAGCTGGGGACCCTGGGAGACCAAACAACTGAGGCGGAGCGGTTGCTCATCAAGTTGTGGGGCAATCGGTGGGCACCACCTCCTGCAGCAGTCCGTGGACAGTCATCTGCTGTGCCCAGATTGGGATCTCTTCACTTTACTAAGTTTGATGACACTGTTGGAGATATTGATGGACATTTGCAGGTGTTTGGGCAAGTCATGGAGGCTACAAGACATTTCAAACAGGAGTGGGTAAAGTATTTGGTTCCCACTCTACAAGGTCGTGCAGTGGAAGCTTTACGCGGAATGGCCCCGGAGAACTATGCGGATTACGTCGTGGCAAAACGGGCCCTCCTTAAGCGCTATGTTATTACCCTGCAGACCTACCTGCATAAGTTTCGGGACTTGCCTGAAAGCACCCATATCAGCCATGAGGGATTTGCCAACCAGTTGTGGCAGTTGGCAATAAGGTGGATTAATGGATCCGACGCCAAGTCCTGGGAAGAATTAGTGGACTTAATTTGCAGAGAGCAATTTCAACGCCAGTGCGCATCGGAGGTGAAGGAGGTGGGTACTGGACTGTAGCCCAGCAACCCTGGAAAAAGTGGCCCAGTTGACGGATCAGTATGTGGCAGTGAGGCCACCCTGACAGAGCGCCAGGCTAACAGCCAACCCCAAAAGACTGTATGAGCAGTTGAGTTCTTGTAAGAGGGATCAGCTTGATGCAGTGCTGTGGCCCTTTGCGACTCAGTTCAGTAGAGAGCCCGGTCAGACTTCCTTGGTGATGCACAAAGTGGACACTGGTGAGCATAGGCCAGTTAGGCAACCCGCGTATCGGGTCTCGCCAGCGGCCAAGGAGAGTCTATACAGGGAGATGTGGTGGCTGCTTGAGCTAGGTGTGATCCAACCATTGCACAATCCACCTGCTTCCTCCGGTGTATTGGTTCCCACGAATGATAAGTCAACGCGGTTTTACATGCACCGCCAGTTGAATAATGTGCCCATGTCTGACACCTACCCCTTGCCCTGTATTACTGCTTTTGAAGACCTTTCCTTTTTCAGTAAGATTTGGGAAGAAAATCTGGAGCAAATAGGGATGGTGGTGGGGTAGATTGGGTGGGTATGTCTCACTGTGTTAGGGTAGAATAGTGCCAGATGGGGATGTCAGAGGTACAATACCTGGGTCATCGTGTTGGGGGGAGGTAGGGTTTAGGTCAGAACCAGCTAAGAGTCAATCAGTGACTGGCCCAAGCCCACAACCTAGTTACATGTACTGGCATTCTTAACGACTGCAGGGGACTACAGATGTTCATTCCCAGACTTTTAGTACTGTAGCGAAGCCCCTGACAGATCTCATGAAGAAGAAACTCCCCAAAGTAGTTGACTGGACACCCGCTTGTGAGCTGGCATTTCAGTTGTTAAAGGAACCCTGGTTCGTGCTCCAGTACTGTTGGTGCCTAATTATGACAAGGACTTTATTGTGCTAACTGACGTGTCACAGTATGGACTGGGATCAGTACTTAGCCAGCTGAGGCCAGATGGGCAGGAGTACCCTGTGGCCTACTTGAGCATAAAAATGCTAAACCAGGTGGATTATTCCACATTTGAGAAGGAATGTTTGGCCATTGTGTGGTCAGTGAAAAACTTCAACCTTATTTGTATAGATGACATTTTACTGTGGCGACTGATCATAATCCTTTAAAGTGGCTACAACACACTTCAGGGGAAAATGGCTGTTTGTTGCGCTGGTGCTTTGCACTTCAAATTTATGACCGACATAATTCACAAGCAAGGAAAGGCTCACAGAAATGCAGATGGACTGTCTCGGCAGAAAGAGCCGGATCCTCCGGTAATCCTAAGAAATGCGGGACAAGGATCCGAATCGTTGGGACATGCCACGCTGGATTTCCCGCATGGACAAGGGGGGGGGGGGGGGGATGTGACTGGATCACTTATAAATAACTTATTTGTGGCTGGATCATGTAGAAATAATTTATTGTAGAAATGTATTTCAATCAGCGGTGCAGGCACCAATGTATGATTTGAAATGCACTTTGCGTGTTATATTGGGTTGTGTGTGTGTGTGTGTGTGTGTGTGTGTGTGTGTATATATGTATATGTATATGTGTGTATATATGTATATATATATAGCAATCAGTGCGCACAACTTCAGATCTAATATCAGTCCATACAGATATCGTGCCAGTTCGTCAGCAGGTAAATGTTCCAACACCAGCAGATTGTATTCTGCGCGTCCTTCCCTTTTTAACCACCCGATCTCCACAGGGGAAACAGCATAATCCTAAAATTCAAACAAAAGGGGCGCTTCCATGGTGTAATATCCAAGTAAAAGATTTATTCAAAAGAATAAAATTGCACGTACCACAGGATAAAAAGTTTCAGGCATATGTTACAATACAGCTCACTTCTAGTTTCCATACACGGACATCAGATTCGAAGTAGCAAATATCAACATAGATAGTATCGGCATAGATCCATGAACACCTCTGTGTTCATGGATCTATGCTGATACTATCAGCATAGATATTACACCATGGAAGAAACTTGTTTGATAGAGAGATATATATATATATATATATATATATATATATATATATATATATATATATATATATATATATATATATGTGTATGTATGTATAATATGTGTATATTTTTTTTTTTTTATATTATGGATGTGGCGCTTGTGTGCTTAATCGCATTTCACTTACATGCTTATCGATTGGACTGACATTTTATTGTTAGTGGTTTGTGTTTTTGTTTTTCTGGTATTGAGCCCTTTAGGATTGTTACTCCCGAATTGGGAATTCTCCCTATGAGCTGCTCGTTCCAGATTTACATTCAGTGATTCAATCTGAGCGCTTTTCCTTTGTATTTACGAGGTGCATGGCTCAATCACTATTTGATGGCTACATGCAACTTGGCAATGAGACAGATCATGTTTAGTGCTGTTATTGAATACATGTTTGTGGCGGTAAAATATAATTCACACAGTTCACTGCAATCAGTGCTCATAATATCATTGCAATAGCCTTTACTCCACTAGAAATAAAGCAGCTTCTACATATGATATTTGTGTGAGTCATAATAATACATTGCATGTCAGAATATCTGCACATTCGTGTCATGGGTGTATTGAGATTGGGCCGCTACCCAAGTAAAACAGAAGCAGCTGACATGTGGTTGGAAATGGATGCTCATCAAAGCTGCTGCGATGTCTTTTGTGCAGATGCTCAAATGTCCCCATCTGATATGGTTAAGCTGGGAACATGCTGATGCAATTATTGTGTAGATCACCCGATAAATAACCGTTTGGCCAGATATTGCAACAGCGTGTACGCACCCACGATCATGTTTTATCTCGGCAAATTACATCACATTTATTCATTTTTGGCTTTATAAACTTCAGAAATGTCACGAACAATGTCAGGCAAATGTGTTTCTGTGTATGCACTCAAGACTAGCAGTGTAGGCGGATATCTGTAGTGTACAGAGACTATCTTTTCAGGAGGTGTTTAAGAGATGAAGATCACAGATCTGAGGCTCAACTGTATATCTGTGTACATATGAATCTGCTGATCATCGGGACTATTAGCCGTTGGTAAAATAGTTACAGAAATCTCGTCTGAAGTAAAATGCAATAGTGTGTACACAGCTTTAGTGTCATGTTAAGTGCTGATAATCAAATGATATGCAAAAGCTGAGGTTCTGTTTGTGAACATATCTTCTCACTTTTTAGATTCACTTAAAAGGACAAGATAAGTTATGAAGTTACTCTGCTGTACTCTCGTCTTTAGAATAACCCACTTCTCCTCTCTATCAGGACATCATCTCTGCCTCCATTAGACTGGCCATTACCCAATCATTACGGACAATGTGAACTGAAGGTGGAGGTGCAGCCAAAGACTCACCATCGAGCACACTATGAGACTGAGGGGAGTCGCGGAGCTGTGAAAGCTGTTACTGGTGGTCATCCGGTTGTGAAGGTACAACATGTTTACCTTAACCCTAAAAAATATTTTCTATTGCCTCGTTTTGGCCACTATTATATATGGTTTTATAAACTTTATTTCTTTTAAATTAACATTAGTAAAAGACCATTAGAAGGCATCGGTACGTAATTTTCAAGTAAATATGCAGCACCTTTTGTGACTGGATCACTAATAAATAACTTATTTATTGCTGGATCATGTGGAAATTATTTATTGTAGAAATGTATTTCAATCAGGTGCTGTCACCAATGTATAATTTGAAATGCACTTATCGTGTTACATTGGGATGTATTTTGTATGGAAATTGTCATTGTTTGGTTTTGTAAGGTTGCTAGAGGAAATTTCCAATTGGGCATATGTGGGAACTCTGATTCTGAAGTCTTGTGATGAAGTGTCAAATGCCTGCTCTGGCCAAAGGCCCAGCAGGTGGTCGTTACTGTGTGGTCTTTTGTCCAGAGTGTTTCAAACCTTTCTGAACATTGTAAACAGCATGTGATGCAGGAAATCACATTGTTTTAGCATATTAAAAAAAAAAAGTGTAAATATATTGTTAGCTTTGAATTGCATGTAAATCCATGTTTGGAGAAACAAATTGCATCTTGATTCTAAAAAGAACTCCGACCTCAAGGGGGCTGGCTTATCCAGTGAGGCTGTGCTCAAATGTGCATAAACACAGCACTGTTTTGTATTAAAAATTGTTCTTCTGATTTCATCTGACCTGAGCACTGGTACCCTTAACCAGTGAAGATTGTGAGAGCATTTCTAGGTTCTCAATGATGATGGTAATAATGATATGTGAAGGAGTTAAAAATCTTGGTATTTGCCTTAAAAATACATTCAGTGTAATCATCAGCTCCAGCCTTGAACTATCTCAAAGACCCCGTATGGAGGCCTAGGACATGGGATAATGGATGATGAGGACATTGGGAGTACTGGCTCCAGTGAAAGTTGATAAGAACCCATAAAAGTGACATGAAGAGAACTAACTAGCTTTGTCAGAAGATTTATATTTACTCAGGAAAATATCATTCATGTGTTTCTGCTCTATAACCAGATCAAAAGCTTTTTCATGTATAAATGTATGCCAGAAATAAACGAGGACAGTTCAGTATACATCTTGACATTGGCATGTCTGTGTCTTGATTACTGATCTCCTGGTTAAACCAGCATCTTATCTCACTGATATCTGAAGGGACTTGATAAAAGAGAGGTAAAATTACCCTAACATTACGTGGGGGCTCGTCCGGGATCTCGGACAACCTATACAGATGACAAATAACGCTTGCAGCACCACCTAGAATCACGGACAGCTCAAACCCGTACGGTGAGTAAATTCAGCTGTGATTTTTTTCCACTGATTTACTCTCTGTCCAGCATTCTTGTTGTGTGTCTAAAAGCTGTTCATCTGTATATGGTAAAAGAGATTTCCTGAACCCAGATATCTGTTTGAGAGCATAAAAAGCGCTAACTATATGGTTGAATTTAATATATGTCAAAAGTACTCACGATTGTATTTTAATAATTCATTTGGTTATTGCTCAGACTGTTCATGTGCTGTTATAATTAGAAAGCATTCTGATGATACTGTTCTACACTGAAAGCTGTAATTGATAGAACTGTTTTTGAATATGTTGTGGATGCAAAGCAATATTATTGTATGCTAAATGTGCATTTAAATAAGGATATATATTGCAGCAAAATATAGGGTATTTTTTGGTCTCAAGTGTTACTATATTGGCAAGTTAATCACCTACCATTTGAAGGGAAGCCTGTCTGTACAGTATAAAGAAATTACCACCTGGGTTACGTAATGAAATTGTAAAAGGATATTCTGGTAATTATGAAATAAGAAAGCAAAAATGGTTACAGCTGCAACAGAGATTTGCACAATTGTTATTATTGTTGGTTTTTTTGATTATATTTCTTTGTATAGTATGCAAATATTTTTCAGCCAGAATAGAAAGAATTAAGAGGTTTTTGAACGGTGGTATTGAGGTATAATTCTCTGTAAAATACAGATAACTGCTATAAGAGTGCATGCGGTAAAGCAACCCAACAGTACAATATATTCAGAAATTGATCAATTCTGAATACTAGGGTGCACAGGGCTAGCAGGGTTGTTGGGTTATAAAACCCAACAAAGGTACAGGAATACAGAGAAGTAAAGAAATTTCTAAAAAAATAAATAATCGACAACAAATATTTAAAAACAAACATTTCACAGAGCAGGTTTCCCATTAGAGGGCACACTAGATCCAGAAAAGTGAAAAAGGATTCAAAACACCAATAAAGCATGGATAAGCAGAAAAGGACAAGCAGATGTGGTTAACATGTGGTATACAGTATCATTAGAGATGAGAAAAAAAAAAGAAAAGAAGAGAGAATGCACACATAGGTACAGGTGTATTAGACATGCCACCGCCTTATGTGGACCCTACAGCTCCACTGCAGAAACCAGACAATAGACCAGATACACCACTAGTACCTCAACAGGCAGGTCACATAGTACAGTTAGCAGCACAAAAGGGGCATTCGCAATTAGAAACTCATTCAGTGACCCCAGTGGACGCAGGTAACACTCCATCAATCACGTTTCAAACCCCAAGTCAAATCTATTCTCAGTCTGCTAATAATGAAATAAATGATTTTCCTGAGAGACAGTGTTTGCAATGTGGAATCTAATGCACCTCCTTGTACAGATAATTCTTACAGGAAAATGTTTACAAGATACCAATGATGGTAAGCCGGTTGAAGGATCACAATATCAGTCCATTGAAGAGAAACAACAAATCAGAGGGTGACAAGGAGAATAACATTGGAAAAGCAGGTATTGCATTCTCACACTAATATGTATCCAGTCAGAATACAAAGGGTGCCTACCCCAAACTTTGATGCCAATACTGCCGAAGGTGCTAATAATAGGAGTGATGACTCAAATAATTAACAGCAGGGGTTAACAGCAAGCGCACCAGAAGGTGACAGGGGGGCTATTACTCATCCTGCACCCCCTGTAGAAGAAAGAAATATGTATAACAGTGGTCTTGAATTTCTAGCCAGAGTACAATGGTGGTATCATAAACAAAAATTAAAAGCACCAGACATAACACACAGAAATGATTATGTAAGGATGTATTTGGATAAATTAACGACCAGACAAAATGATGATGGTTTTTCTACAGAAACCCCAGATGGTCAAAGAATGTTGAAAACAAAGTTTTTGAATGGTTTAACGAATGAGGTAAGAAGCCAACTCTTTACCGTCAGACCTGAGGCATTGTCTATGAAAATGTAATCTTTGCTACAGGTACTTGGAGGACTGGAGGACCAGGAAGCAGGAAAAAAGGGAAAATAATGCCCAAAAGACTCCTCAGGTAACTGTACACCTGGTACAGGGAAAAGGAACATGGCAAGTAAGGCAGCAGCCATAAGGAACAGAAACAGTAAGTGCAAGACAAAGGAATCAAGGTGAGGACATGACTGGCAGATGTTTTTGATGTAAATTACCAGGTCACATGAAGGACTGCAGGAAATACAAGAAATGGCAGCAGCAGCAAAGAGATGAAGATATGGCTCCCTGTTGTCAACAGCTTGCCCAGTTCTTGTAAACACCTCTGAAGCAGGTAAGCTGCCTGGAACTACTGTGCAAATTACACTGCTCACTGGTCAACAATTGGACTGCCTAATTGACAAGGGAGCAGGGCAAACAGTATTGAGACACGATCAAGTACCACAAGAATAAGTGACCTCAGATTATATAAAAGCATCAGGGTTGACAGGACAGCCTATACACCTGAGGAAAAGTAAGAAAGTTAAGATACAAGTAAACAAAGACTGTACTCCTGTCACTATAGTTTCTCACTTCAAACACTTGTCCTGTAAATCTACTGGGTGCCGACATATTACAGTTAATGAGAGCATGCATTAAATAAACCCCAGAAGGAATGGAATACACCAGTCAACTTCCAGACAACATATCTAATCAGGTAGAAGCAGCAGTACAGGTGTCTTTGAAACAACCAAGTGAAAACACATCTCAGGATGAGGCACCACTACCACAGTGGCTGAAGGATGTACCTGAGAAAATATGGTCAAAGGAAAAAAACTGATGTGGGACTGTTAAAAGTTGCTCCGGTACAACTTATACTAAAACCTAACACACTACCAATATGTGTTAAACAATATCCTTTGACTTTGTTACAGAATAAAGCAATCACAAATCAATTACAAGAATACCAAGGCAAAGGTTTAGCAAAGAAATGTCGATCACCTTTTAATACACCTTTATTCCCAGTCAAGGAAAGAGAACAGTAAGAGGGAGGAGCTCCCGAATTCAGGTTAATTCACGATCTCAGAGAAATAAATAAACGACTGGTTGTGAAACACACCCATTGTCCCAAACCCACATACCTTGCTGAACCAAATTCCTGTTACATCAATGTGGTTTACAGTTATAGATCTAGCAAATGCTTTCTTTTCTATACCAATAACTAACAATTCACAGAAAATGCTGGCTTTTACGCATGAAGGAACACAATACTGCTGGACCAGATTGCCCCAGGGAGGGGCCACCAGCCCTTCAGAATTCTCTGAAGCAATGTCAACTGTCTAACAAGGTTGGTTACCACAATATCCTGAAACTACCTGACTATTGCAGTATGTTGATGACTTGTTGATAGCTGCTGATAGTGAACAACAGTGTAAAGAAGAAACTGTTTCTCTACTAACCTTTTTGGCCCAGCAGGACTGCAGAGTGTCCAAATCCAAGCTCCAAGCAGCACAGAAGGTAATTTTCTTAGGACACTGCATTTCATAGGGCACTAAACATCTGTTGCCACAAAGAGTACAAGCGATACAACAGGTAAAAACACCTTTCAGCAGCCAGACTCACTAAGTACGAGGTAGCATTGTTAAGTGCTTCACATGTCACAATCAAACGGTGCACAGTATTAAATCCAGCAACATTGTTACCCCTAATGTATGAATCTCAAGATTCAAAAGGAGGGAATAATAGTGAAGAACAAGAGCCGTCAGAAGAAAGACATTGTGATAGTGAAGGTGATGACGATGAATTGGGTGAAAATATTAACCACAATTTTTCTTTTTCACATGATTGCCTCGCTCTTCTGGATATGGAAGCACAGTCTCTTCCAAATGTTACTGACTCTCCCTTGTCTAATGCTGTGTATGTACTTTATGTAGATGGTTCCAGGTATTATGATAACGGATCACCATTTACAGGATACGCGGTGACTACAGAAAATGAAGTAGTTGACTCAGGACCACTATCATCGATACTGTCAGCACAAGCTGCTGAACTGATAGCACTCACCAAGGCATTGGAATATGCAGAAGGAACCACTGCCAATATCTACACGGATTCCAGGTATGCTTGGGGAGTGACACAGGACTTTGGTCCAATATGGAAGAGCAGAGATTTCAAGACCTCTAGTGGTAAGGACGCACAGCATGCCAGTCTAATAAGAAACTTGTTTAGAGCATTGCAATTGCCACACAAGTTTTCCGTAATTAAAATAGAAGCACATACAAGGAATGAGACTTTTGTTTCAAAAGGGAACACGTTGTGCAGATGCAGAAGCAAAAAAAAAAAAAGGTGGCTAAGAGCCTGAAAGAGAAGTATACACAGTACAGAAAGAAATGTCTGACTACACTGATCTTAAAAAGTTTCAACAGCAAACAGGACCATTGGAGAAAGAAAGATGGAAACGATTAGGAGCACAAGAAGATTGCGCTGGTATGTGGAAACTGAATGATAAACTTTGTCTTCCACAGGTTTTGTTCCCTCCCATGTTACAGATAGCTCATGGACAGCCACACCTGGGGAAGGAACAGATGACTAGCGTGGTCCATCGCCATTGGATAGCTCCAGGATTCAATAAAGCTGCTACAGACTATGTTCAGGCCTGCTGGATCTGTGGAACTTCAAATCCAGGAAAAAGGGTAAAAACGTCCCAAGGTACAACTTCAAAAGCCTTTTATCCTTTTCAAAGACTACAGATAGACTATATACAACTGCCTTAATCTGGAATATATGAATATGTTCTAGTCTGTACAGATCTTTTCAGTAAATGACAGCAAAAGCAACTGCGTAAAGACTGATTGGTGAGATTGTGTGCAGGTATGGTGTCCCTGAGATAATTGAATCAGATAGAGGTACACACTTCACAGGGGAAATAATACAACACATAATGACAGATCTAGGCATACAGAAAGCTTTTCATGTGCCGTACAGACCACAGGTTAGTGGGCGAGTAGAAAGGTTGAATGGGACATTGAAACTGAAGATTCAGAAAATCATAGCTGAAATAATAATAATAATAAAAAAAACATGCCCAGAATGCCTGCTCATAGCCTCGTTCAGTGTAAGAACTGTGCCAAATAGGAATAGCAAGTGGTCTCCTTATGAAATACTTTTTGGAACACTACCAAAGACACAGTGTTATTAATTATCCACAGCTATTACAACATAAACATGGAGATTTGACTAGCTATATGAGAAGTCTAACTGACCATTTGAACTATTTGCATGTTCTAGCACTTTCTTCACTTCCAGAGCCTGATTCAGACCTACAGCCGCATAAGCTGAAACCTGGCGATTGGGTGTACTTAAAGAAACACATGAGGAGAACTTTCGAACCAAGGTTGGCGTGTCCGTATCAGGTCTTCCTGACCACCCCCACATCAGTGAAACTCCAGAACCGAGACTCCTGGCTGCACGCATCACACTGCAAGACGACGCTGGTCACACTGGACACATAACCTAGATCTTTGTGATAACACAGACATAAGACCTGTTTGCCCACAATAAACTGCAGTATTTCAATCATGTATGTTGCAGCATAACACTAGTTTTTATGTATGGGCATTACACCCACTACTCATTATCACTGTGGTATTGACATATACCAGTTCCATCCTATCAATATGATCATGTACGTTCAGAAAAGATATACAGAGATTACAGCAGAGGCATGAAGAAAAGATACTTTTTGAATAAACGGGCAGAAGTGCTGATATCTGTACTCGGTCCCAGGTGAATGGTGAAAGACCCTTGCTTTCTCACAAGAGACTGTACAAAATTAGTCTGGGCTGCGTTAGATGTCACCATTTCAGGCCTTAACATTTTTAACCTTTTATATATATTATTAAAATGAGGGAGATTGTGAGAGCATTTCTAGGTTCTCAATGATGATGGTGGTAATAATATGTGAAGGAGTTAAAAATCTTGGTATTTGCCTTAAAAATACATTCAGTGTAATCATCAGCTCCAGCCTTGAACTATCTCAAAGACCCCGGATGGAGGCCTAGGACATGGGATAATGGATGATGAGGACATTGGGAGTACTGGCTCCAGTGAAAGTTGATAAGAACCCATAAAAGTGACATGAAGAGAACTAACTAGCTTTGTCAGAAGATTTATATTTACTCAGGAAAATATCAATCATGTGTTTCTGCTCTATAACCAGATCAAAAGCTTTTTCATGTATAAATGTATGCCAGAAATAAACGAGGACAGTTCAGTATACATCTTGACATTGGCATGTCTGTGTCTTGATTACTGATCTCCTGGTTAACCAGCATCTTATCTCACTGATATCTGAAGGGACTTGATAAAAGAGAGGTAAAATTACCCTAACAAGAGCAAATAAACATCACTTGCTTAAAAAACCTGCTTGAAAATATCTCCCATGCTGAAAATCCTGTGACCTACAGATTAGGCCCAAAATCTAATCCGTTCCCTGCTGTTTGAGGTTTGGACCCAGCTCCAGTAACGAGGTGCACTCGCAGTGTCTGTTACCCAGAAAAAAACGGGTACTGGATGCCGGTACGGAGTCTAGTGGTGACAGCATTTGTAAGCCCCTCCTACTGCAGCAATAGGTCACATTTGGGATAACGAAAGGGAACGGTGGCAAAGTGCTGTTACTGGGAACCAGCTGCGATTAGACAGGGTGCCATAGGTGGTCCATCCTGTCACACCTGTCATTAACGTGACCTTCCTAATGGTACCACACTCACAATGTTTAATCCATTTGTAAACAGTGTTGGAGAAGTAAAGTCCCCCGATACCTCCTCTTCTTCTTACAAATGCATTCTTCCCTACTATGCTATCAAGCTCTTCTCCACAATCCCTTCCATGACTTAAAAATGTCAGCACATTTCTGCTTCTTTCACACATGCCCCCCCTCCCCCCCATACAACACTTAATGAAAAAAGACATCACAACACATCTCTGCACTCTCATCTCTCCACGTACAACTTGCTAGCAACACTTCACCCTGCTTACATCTTTTTTTTTTTTTCTGCATGTTATGAAAGCCTGTTCTCAGGTATTGGGTGGGTATCTTATTTTATATAGTTTCTCCCAGATGCCACCGCCATGCTGTTATCTGCACTGGCTACTTTTGTCTGTAAATCACTTGGACAGAGAAACTGGGAAGCAAGAACAATGTTCATTCTGGATATTCTTTTTTTCTGGTGCTTTAAACTCACAAACAACAAAGTAATGATAGTAATTTTAGATTAGTATTCTCTTTTCTCCAGCTATTGTACGGATTTCCACTCTAACAACACTTTACTCTATGCCATCCACTTCCTCTTGCATACTGGGTAACAGATTGGAGGCCAAATTCATCCTTCACAATAAGCCAAAACATGTCTTTCCTAGTACCTGACATTCTAGCAGTGTTCTAGTTGTATTATTATTTAGTATAATTATTTAAATCTGTGACAGGATGGACCGCCTATGCCACCCTTTCTGTTGTTCGTGGGAACCGGCTGGGCTTACTTTGCCACTGTTCCCTTTCGTTAATTCAATTGCGCCCTCTTGCCGCAGTAAGAGGGGCTTACAAAGGCTGCCACCACTGGACTCCTATACTGGCATGCAGAAACTGGTTTCTTCTGGGTAACTGACTCTGCTAGCGGATCTTGTAGCTGTTGTACCTGGGCTGGTACCCCTGATCTTACTATGGATCAGGGAAGCTGTGGATGGATCACCCCTGGCCCATCACACTGACCAGGGCTGCATGGGTAGCAGGCAGAGCGGTGGTACCGGAAAGCTTGGGTTCAAACCTCAGAAACAGCCGGAGAACGGATTAGATTTAGGGTCTAATCTGCAGGTCACAGGAATACAGCTATACTGAAGATGTTTTCAAGCAAGTCTTTTGGAGCAAGTGATGTTTATTTGCTCTCACACTGGTTGGAGGGACCAGTGATCAGGTCAAATGAAAATCAGAAGAACAAGTTTCCAATACAAGCTAGTGCCTTTTATACAGTTCAGACACAGGCTATTTTTAGCATCAGGATATAACCTGTTTACACAAACATGGATTTGCATGCATTGCAAAGCCAATAATAATTACACTAGGCTATGAAATTCTTAAAAACCTTGCTGTGATATCCTGGAACTTATTTCAGAGGCAGGAGACATGCTAGCAAGTCAAAAGGTCTAACTGACATGAATACCTTCTTCAGACAGTCGCCCAATACACATTCCCACAGAACACAACCCAAACAAGCCACTTCCTCACATCACAATACACCAAAGGCTTTGTTAACAAAGGCTCGTTGTATCAGATATATACATCAGACATAATGCATTTCCTCTAGAAAGGCTAAACAGAAAAAACACATTTTCTACACTGGTCTCATAAATAACAATTTCCCTTTCCAAAATATACACAATATTAAAAATAAGTGCATTGGCAATTTATATAAATAAGCGCCCTGCGCTATTTCCTTTAAATAAATTCATACCATAAGTTATTTATATGTGATCCAGTCACAATTTTTATTTGTTTATTATCATTTATAGTTGTGTATAATTTATTATAATTATTCTCCGTAGCATCATACAGTAAGCAAAACAGGAAATGCATAAAACGGTGACATACAAGGTAGACAAAATAAATGCAGACATGAAAAAGGGTATGGAGGGCCCTGCACATTAGAGAGCTTACATTCTGAGTTTAAGAAGGCACAGCTGAAATAAAAGGAGCAAGTATGGCTCAGAGTGGAGATTAGGACATATGTCAAGGTAAATTAGTGTGAGTAGTATGATCGTTGATAAGGTATCTTAGAGATGGGTTTGCAGAGAGAGTCTAAAGATTTGAAGACTGTGGGAAAGCCTGATTGGGCATGGTAGAGTTATGAATGAATGGTGTTGAGGGCTTTGTAGGTAAGGGTCAGTAACTTGAATTTTTTTTTTTTTTTGCATCACACTAGGAGCCAGTATAGGAATTTGCAAAGTGGTACCACAGATGAGGAGCAGCGACAGAAAGATCAGTATTGATAAATCATTTAGGATTAAGTGGGGATGTATGGGTTTCGGAAATGCCAGATAGTAGGAAGTGGCAGTAGTTAAGACTGGAGATAAGTGAACGCTTAAGTTTTGGTAGCATGTTGGGTATGAAAGGAAGAATTTGGCAATGTTTCTAAGGTGGAATTGATAGGATTGGGAGTGTCTGGATGTGAGGAATAAAGCAGTGGGCAGAGTCAAGTGTGACACCCAGTCAGTAGGTTTCAAATACTGAGGAAGCTGTGATTTTGACGAGTGTTGAGGGTGGTTGGCTCTGGGTGGAGGGAAGAGAAGTTTTGCTTTGTTTTGTTGAGCTTTCAGTACTGTTGGGGCATCCATGTGGATATGGAAGAGACACGATAGGAGAGGTCAAAGGAAGAGCTATAGATTTGGGTTTTATCAGCATAGAGGTGGTACTGGAAGCCAAATGAGCATATTTGTTCCCCAAGAGAAAAGGTGTACAATGAAAATAGTGCAGGACTAAGAACAAAGCCTTGTGAAACCACAACAGATTATGGGAGTTAGGGAGAGGAGTTGCTAGAGATAGAAACATTAAAAGATGTTCAATAGGTAGGAAAGGAACTGGTGTAAGAACTTTGTCACAAAGGCTAATTGAGTGAAGAGTGTGTAGAAGAGGATGATCAACATTGTCAAAAGCAGCAGAGAGGTCCTAGAGAATGAGTATGGAGAAATGACCCTTAGACTTTGCACTAAGTAGATCATTGATCAATTTTTCAAGAGCAGTGTCAGTGGAATGTTGGGGACGGAAGCTTGATTTCGAAAATAAAGAATGTACCTTTTAAGCAAAGTTGAGGAGAGAAATAGGGCAGTAGTTGGAGACTGAATCAAGAGATGTGGTTTTTTTTTAGAATTAAGGAGCTGACTGCATCTTTAAAGGAGGATATAAATGTGCAAGTAGAGAGAGAGACAAGTTTAAAGAGGTTGGCATGCAGTGAGTGAGAGGGAGCGAAAAGTTGATAAGGCATATGGTTGATGTGACAAGTTTTTTAGGGAGAGATGATGAGAGGAATTCAGAGGGTTGTTTTCATTTACTGGCGAGGATGAATTTATGGTGGCTTGGGGAGTGTAAGTGAAGGTATGAGGAAATACCTTGTCAAATTCTGTTGATTTTATCTGTGAACTGGGTGGCAAAATCATGGGTTGTGATGGAGGAGGTGTTGCTGGTAGGCACTGTCGAAGTCAGCAAATTGGATAAAGTCATTTCAATTAAAATCGAGCAAACTTGGTTGTCTTTGTCTGAAAAGATGCGTACGGTACGCTACGGCGTGAAAGGGCACACTACAGCGTAAAAGGGCGTACGCAGCCACAACACGTGGCAACAGTATTTAGTCTTTTACATACATTCGCACAAACACGCTCACTTGAAAAATAGTACACATTAATGGTAGTTGCAACACATAGTCATTTATGTCATAATATAAAACATAAATACTACTATATTTCAAGTGAAATATATGGAACAGGTTGAAGGAATCATATCATGTGTGGTATTATAATAAACCTCTTAACATTTTCTACTGTTCGGTTCACTCTGCGAAGGAATCGCAGAGTGCATACGCAAGTTATGAATGATAGGGAATTATGAACTACTTAAGACTAAGGAATCTTGGCGGGAAGAGCAGAGCATACCCCCTGGAGAGATGACCCCCTCCTTTGGATTCTTTAGGATGAACTAGCCAATGATTGACAACCCCTTGGACCTTCCTGAAACCTGGACCAATAGAAGCAAGCTATACCATCTTCATTGTGTTACTGTATTTTTGTGTGTATATAAGCAGCAGCTTCACATCTAGTGTTCAGACATCTTGTCCCCAGACTTCAGGATTGAATGCTGCACACTGGATCCAGAGCGCCTGCGATAAGTAACGGCTGTATTTATTATCACTTCGCTTGAGCATATTATTCTACTATTTGTGAATAAATCTTTGTGCGTTGGAAACACAAATCGAGGTTCGACAATCGTTATTGGTTAGCGACAATACGCACATAACAATTTGGGGGCTCGTGAGCTTTGGAGGTTTCGTTGCCGATGATACGCAAGACCAACGGATTTCGGTTCCGCAACAAAGGGTGGAGACGCGTCATATACGTGTAAGAACGCAATGTGTTCAAAACCTGAATTTTACTCTGTGTTGTGAAACCGAATGTCCGTTTTGCATTATCTAGGGCACGCTAACTAGAACCTAGGGACAAAAGAGAAAACTGTTTCTTTTTTCTGTCATTGTGCGTTTTAACTGTATTGCATTGCTTAGCGTAAGTGTATTTCCTGCCACGTGGTTAAACAATCGTCTTGATAGTTATTATAAATGCATAATATAATTACTTGTGAAAGCCTCTGAGATATTATTACTGTTGTAGGGAACTTTTGATTTTCTGCGCAGAAAAGGTGTGTAGTGTGTGATTTTGTAACGTAGATACACTGTTTATTATTCATTGTGCTCAGTTCCTGTCTGACGAGGCGGAGTGCCCAACTGAAGGACTGTATACAGGGCAGGTATACCGAATTCGAAAATCGGGTTTTCGCAAAAGCGCTACCAATAGATCGCAAGGTTTGCTAATAATTAGTATTGGTAGGCAGTGCGATCTAACCGTCCCCGTTAGTGCGAATTGGGGAAGCAGCTAGGAGGAATTATATTGGAAAGGCTGTTTGATTGTATCGACTTTGTTCTCCTAGTTATAATAAACTCAACAGATTTTGTGGTTTAGACAGGGTATCGAGGAGCTGATAGCCCTTGGGTCCCACAGTGATATTTCTGTGTTAGGGATTCTTGTTCGGAACAAGAGAAAGCGAGTGAACGCGGCTAAAGGAAATACGTTCACCGAGCTTTCAAGATCTCTAGCGGTGACTGTAGCAACAGGTTTGAAATTGTTGGCCGGAAGGAACAGAGCATTGCGGTTTGTCTGTGTTCCGTGTAGAGTGGCGTTGTTCAACATGGGTGCTAAGCATACGCTAGAGATGGTCAGTGTACTGCCTAAGGAAGGTCCTATTGGTTCAGCGAGGTTTCTCATGTGTAAAAAATATGGTGCTTACGCAACTGCGTGTTGCGACACGTGGGTCAAGATGACCAAAGATTGTGATAGGCCTTTCCCAACAATAGGAAGTTTTAATGCAGAGGTACTAAATGCTGTAAAGGATAAAGTATGGTTGATCAAGTCAACGAAAAAGAGAAATAGACATAATGATTGTTTAAAATTGTGGCAAATGGAAGGTAACACGTGGCAGAGCAGCGAATGCAAAGCGGAAGTAGGCGTGGCTAAAAGCGCGCGCACAACAGACGTGGCCGTTGAGAAGCGTGGCGAACTCGGCGCAAGCGCGCCCCCGCCACCTTATGTGGCGGGAGCGGTATGTACAGCCGGTATTAAAACTGAAAAAAGAAAAATTGCTTAGTTGTATCCTGTTTTAAGCCAGTTTAAAACAAGTGTATCAGAAGATGAAGATGAACCCACTGTGATTTCGGCCATTGCCCATGCTGTTAGTGTACTAGAGGCTCAGCGCAAGTATGAGAAAATGGCTGAGATAGGTGAGAGTAGCGTGATCACTAGGAGTGAAAGCGTTCTAAATCTTGAACCAGCAAATCCTGTAGTGTCCCCTGATGTCAGTGAACCATAGGGTGCGTACCCAGTCCGCACAATATCAGTTCCCAATGGGAAACCGGATAAGGATGGTGTAGTTCCTTTAAGAAATGTTACAATGCATTGTACCTGGACTAGATCAGAATTACGTTCCATTATGACTGAATTCCCAGATCCTACAAAGGAGTTAGCTAAATGTCAGAAATTTGTTAAAGACTTAAGAAATGCCCACGAACCAACCAATAAGGATTGGCGTGTAGTGTTGAGGGCGTGTCTTCCTCCCAATACTGACATACAAAAATTTATTGAAGATTGTTTGTTGGAGGAAGATGACACCTTGACTGATGAGATTAACCAAAAGAATATAGAACAAATTGTCAAACACTTAGCCATCTATTTTCCAGTAGTAGTAAATTGGAGTAAGATTATCACCATTAAACAAAAGAATAGTGAAACAGCAGCAGATTACTTCATTAGAACTATAGCAGCGATAACACGTTTTACTGGGATATTCAACATAGGGGAGGACCCACATCATAGAGAGGTAGTTGTAGGAGTATTAATGGATGGCCTTAGAGAAAATTTAAAAACCAGAGTACAAACCACATTACCTAATTGGAGAGGCATCACAGTAGATTCTCTCAGGGAGTCTGCTGTGGAGCATGACAAAAACCTTTTTAGGAAGAAGGAAGAGAAAAGTGATAGGTTAATGACGGTGAGTATACAGGCTCTAGAGGGGATGCATACACGACCACCAGCATACAACTCATATAACAAGAAACCTAAAGTGATCAGGTGTTTCAACTGTAAAGAGGAAGGACATTACATGAGAGATTGTAAAAAGGAAAGACTCAATACACAGAGGGGTGGGTCACGTAGATATTCTTCAAGGAGGGATTCACATAGACTAGAAGACTCACATCTACCCGCGCTTATTACAGCAGCAAATGCTGCGTGGGAAATCAATAGTCAGCGCTATGGGTCAGGTCATACCTGTAGTCTACAGCCAGTGAGGTTAACTGAGAGTCAGAGTGAAGAACCAAAAATGATAGTTGACATAGCTGGTAGGAAAGAAACTTTTCTTGTAGATACAGGGGCGGCCCGGTCTGTGATAACCTCCTTTCAATCTACAGGTGACCAGTAAAACTATTTCAGCTATGGGGTAACGGGAAAAGTGTTACATTATCCTCTAACTAAACCCGCTGAAGTTACTATCGGGCCTCTGCATACTAAGCATTCATTTCTCTTGGCTGCAGCGGCTCCTACTAACTTGCTAGGGAGAGACTTGCTATGTAAAATGGGATGTGTCATATACTGTACTTCAGATGGTGTGTTCCTAGATATACCCGAGAAGGTCGCACATGAGGTACAGGATATATTGGACACCCCTCAAAGGTTAATGTTACACTCTACTGTTATAGAACACAGTCCATCTCAAGTAAAGGGGATGTTGCTGGAAATACCAGGTTCACTATGGACCAGAGATGGACAGGACACTGGACTGATGGCAAACGTAGCCCCTGTCGTGGTCAATCTAAAAAGTGGTAGGATAGCTCCAAAAATCCAACAGTATCCATTAAAACCGGAGGTGGAACTAGGGGTATATCCTGTTATTGAGAGGCTGTTACAACAAGGGATTTTAATTCGTACAGCCAGTACAGCAAATAGTCCCATTTTCCCTGTGAAGAAGAATGGGGGGAGGGGCTATAGATTAGTCCAGGACTTAAGGGGAATTAATGAAGTTGTTGAGAGCCAATTCCCCATAGTGCCGAATCCAGCTGTCATCCTCATGCAGATTCCACCGTCTGCCAGTCATTTTACTGTCATTGATCTATGTTCTGCTTTCTTCTCAGTCCCTCTTCACCCTGACTGCCAATACCTTTTTGCATTCTCCTACAGGGGAGTGCAATACACATGGACCAGACTACCCCAGGGGTTCATTGACAGCCCCAGTATTTTCTCCCAAGCCTTACATGACTGTTTGCAATCCTTTCAACCCCACAATGGATCTGTTCTAATTCAATATGTGGACGATTTGTTGTTGTGCTCTGATTCTTTTATGTCATGTTTACATGATACTAAATTGTTGTTGCTTCATCTTTCACAAACAGGGCACAAGGTGGCAAAGGATAAATTACAGCCATGTCAGACTAAGGTCAAATACTTAGGACACTGCCTCACTAAGGGGCTAAGACACCTGACAACCGACAGAATTGAGGCCATACAACACATGACCCTGCCACAGAGCCAGAAGCAGATTCGTACTTTCTTGGGGATGTGTGGATACTGTAGGTCATGGATCCCAGGTTTTTCTATTCTGGCATTACCATTGCAGGAGCTAGTCTCTTCCTCAAAACCAGAACGTGTTGTAGACACAGAAGAGTCAGAGCAAGCGTTCTTTAATCTTAAAGATAGTCTGACTAGAGCACCTGGATTGGGAATACCCGATTATGAAAAGCCTTTTGAGCTATACTGTACGGAAGCTGATGGTTGTGCAGCAGGTGTCTTCGCACAGAAACATGGAGACGCTAGCAGACCAGTAGCATACTACAGTGCACAATTAGACAATGTGGCAAGATCACTCCCAACATGTCTCAGAAGTGTAGCAGCTACGGCTCTTCTGGTAAGTAAGAGCGAGGACGTAGTATTAGGACATAATTCAACTATCTATACACCCCATGCTGTATCAGCTCTGTTAAATTCAGCCCAAACCAGACATGTTTCTTCAGCTAGATTCACAAAGTGGAACTAGCCTTGATGGCACCCTCAAACATCACCATCAAACGATGTAGCACCTTAAATCCAGCTACATACCTTCCTTCCGTATGTGTCTCTAGAGACACAAAGGGTGGGAGGTGAGGAGACCCTGGTTGATGATGAGTTAGGCAAGAATACTGACACGCATGATTGTATGGAACACCTGAATCAGACCTTTACTGCAAGGCCCGACATACGTGACACCCCCTTAGAAAATGTAGATTTTACGTTTTATACAGACGGAAGTTGTCATAGACAGACAGAGACGGGAGAGCTATGTACTGGTTACGCTGTTGTAGACTATCGGGATGTGGTAGAAGCTGAACCCCTTGGCCCACCTCACTCAGCCCAGGTGGCGGAACTAGTAGCACTAAGGAGAGCGTGTGAATTGGCAGAGGGCAAATCAGCCAATATATATACTGACTCTAGGTACGATTTTGGGGCCCTTTGGCGCCTTAGAAACTTTACGACAGCAGCAGGTACACCAGTGGCACACTCACAACACATAAAAGGACTTCTGACAGCGATACAATTACCCAGAACAGTAGCCGTCATAAAGTGCAAAGCCCATATCTTTGAAGAAGACCCAGTGTCATTGGGCAACAACAGGGCAGACGAAGCTGCTAAATGGGCAGCAGGGCAACCTATGACTGTATCGACCGAGACTATGATGGTTTTTCAGACATTAGACATGCAGAAATTAATTTAAAATGCAAGATTTGTGTTCCCTGTAGGAAAGGGCGGTCTGGAAGGCGAAGGGATGTGGTCAGGAGTCCTCAGGACTCTGGAGGGATGGACAAGGTAAGCCTGTAGCTCCCCGAACATACTATCCAAGCCTGGCTGAAGCAGCACATGGCCTGACTCACCTGGGTAAAGAAGGTATGTGCAAACTGGTGAGAGCATACTGGTGTGCTCCTGGATTTTCCTCTCAGGCTGGTAAGAAGGCAATGTCATGTCCTACTTGTTTGAGGAAAAATGTTGGGAAAACTATTCCAACTGAGCCATCCCACATCCCTCCTACAGACGGACCATTTCAGGTAATACAAATTGACTATATCCAATTACCACCGTGCAGGAATTTAAAGTATGTGTTAGTTTGTATTGATGTGTTTTCCGGTTGGGTAGAAGCATATCCGGCAGCCACTAATACTGCTGTGTTCACTGCAAAGAAAATTGTACAAGACTTTGTGTGTAGGTTCGGTATCCCTAGAATCATTGAAAGTGATAGGGGTACCCATTTTACTGGTGATATCTTCCAAAATATGTGTAAACTCATGGGAATCGGTAGCAGACTTCACACCCCTTACCGACCACAAGCCAGTGGTAAGGTGGAGAGAGTAAACGGTACTATAAAGAACAAGCTTGGTAAGATAATGGCTGAAACCGGGTTGGCATGGCCTGAGGCTTTGCCATTGGTCCGCTATAGCATTCGAACCACTCCTAGACCTCCTCTTAATCTGACTGTACAATATCTTATAAGAATGAGTAGACGGCTAAAACAACAACAACAAAAACTAAAAATGCTGTCACCTGGTATGCCAGAAACGATGATGATGAACCTGGAGACTGTTATGATCCGCAATTTCTTACGTTCAGGTTGTTTAACAGACCGTTGGGAAGGCCCGTACCAAGTGCTGCTGACCAGTACTACATCACTGAAGGTTGCAGAGTGTGAGGATACCAGGATGTTAGGGTAGGAACCCAGAAGAAAGTCCTGGTATCAAGGGGTTCAGGATCACACAGGCAAAGAAAAGGTGTGGATACAACGGTATCTTTATTACAGCTAACTGCAAACAATAGCTTATATATATCAAAACATAATTCAAACAACACCCAGTGTTCACCAAACTTCAACCATCACCCAGTAACACCCCAGTGTTCAATAACCCCAAATTGTTTATAACGAAAATAGGTTTTCTTTACCAGTCCAAGTTATAGGGGAAGGATGATGTCCGTGATTAATAGAATAAGCCAGGCAGAGCAAACAATTCTGCAAGTCCAGGAAAAGCTTGTAATCCAATAGCCACAATACTCCCAGGTAAAATCCTCAGCACATGGGCAGCAACCGAAACTCCAATGCCAGTAGCTTCTAGAAGCAAAAATCCCACATCCTCAGAAGTCTCTCCTGCAGGTCTTCTTAAAGGGACAACATTTCCCATGTGTGGAATCCCTCCCTGCAGGGTTATCCACAGGTCACAGATGCTGGGATTGGCTGGGAGGTATGAGTGGGATGGAGATGGGAGTGGAGAGCTGTCCTTCCCTCATGGCTTTCCCTCCTGCTGTTTTGGAAACTAGGAGTCTGACACAGTTCCAGGGGGAACAATAGCTGCTCCAACCAGTTGCTGATTGACTTATTCCTGGTTAAGTAAGAGAGCCTCCCTGTTTTAACCCCTTCCAGTCATTTGTGATGTCAGAGGGGCTCCAGCTACTCTCGGCTTCCTGTCTGTAAGAGGGAGGTGATGCCTTGGTCAGGAAACAGTACATCCACCATGTTGTAATCCGATATAATGTTCAGATGTAACCCACCTGGCTTTATTTAAGAATAATATGGTTAACTTAAGTCCATCTCATAGGTTTTTATACACACTTAGATTTTGTAACAAATGAGGTTAATAAATTAAAGCAACCCAATGTTCAACTAAGCACAAGCAACTTTCATTTGAAGTGTTTAAAATGACAGATGGGGAAAATGATGGCTGTCAGACCCACCGCGTCACACAGAGAGAGACACTTGGGTCCATTCCAACCACTGCAGGAGAGTCCATAATCCGGATAAAGTGCAAGATAAAGCTAAGACCAACGACATAGATCTGTCACTCGTGAGTCTGTTCCGGGAGACCTAAAGCCTGCAGTCGAGACACCTGAACCAGAGACGTTGCCCCAGAACTATCTTTCCAGCGATGGAGTGGCGGTTTTTGTTTTTCTTTTGTTCCAGGATTTTCCTTGTTTTTATTTTTTTTAGGACATTCTATTTTTGTGAAGGAGGATGGAGGACGGAGGAGAGTTCTGGGAGTGATACGGATGAAATGGAGGCCAAAGAAAAGTTAATAGGATACTCAGAGCAGCCCATTATCAAACTTGGTCCAGGGGTTATGAAAAGGTCTGCTAGCTCAGGAACTCGGAGGCAGTGTGAGGGGCTATTGTCTGATGAGTATTGTATCTGCAAGTTCTGCGACTCCCTAGTTGAAGAGGGATGCATCCAACGATGCCAGTCCCCCAGTACTCTGAATATAGGCGGGCATCCTTTGGTGGATTATCACTCCCTGGTGGGTAAGGTGCTAAACCAAACCGAGTGTTGGGTGTGCTCTCACGTGCCGCAAGGGCAGCATAATATAGGACTAGTGCCATTCCCTCTAAACATATCTGAAGTACTCAAATTGAGGGGTGGGAGGCTCATAGACGGAAGGTACAATAACACTAGGTCCCCTAGTCTGACGCTTCGACAATACTCCATAGGCAGATCTTTGCTGTGCCTAAATATATCTCATGCAAAGCGCCTGGAGAATTGGGAGGCTGACCTATCAGATCAGACAATGGCTCGCCACACTCATTTTAGAGGGAGACTCACAAGGTCACTACTAGGCAGGAATGTTGATGGAAGTCACTGATTAGGGCGCATATCCAAACATAAGACGGTATCCATTGGAAAAGGCTCTACAGATAAATGTAAAAATGTCATTAATGCCGACACGTGTCTAGAGCAAATGGAGACACTAGGCAGGGGTAGTTTTATCAAAACTCTGTGTGATATAATTCATGGGCATACTGTTCCTTATGTTCTCCCTGATGATGTGTATTTTGTTTGTGGGAGGAAAGCTTATTCCTGGGTGACTCCGAGTTCCAAGGGCTTGTGTTTCTTAGCTAAACTGGTTCCTGAAATCATGACTATTACTCATGAAGAAATGGTTGGTATTCACAAGACTACATCACCACCATACATACACACACAGTATGAACACCGTGGCAAGAGAAATATGATTCCTGGTGAGGAACCCATAGCTACAAAATTGATTAGTGAAACTGCTGGTTTTCAAGTTATGGTTGCTCTAGACCTCACCAGGACCACTAGGGGAACATTAAACTTTAAATATATCCAAGACCTAGCTAAATTAATAGATAATATCACTGAGATGTATGATGACACTTTCAGGTATACTGGAAGGGAGCTACAAGCATACAAGAAGGAGTTGGTGCAACATAGACTGGTACTAAATTATCTCACCTCTATTACTGGTGGGTACTGTGTGACACTGGCCACCCAGTTCGGTGTCAAATGTTGCACGTACATCACTAATAATACGGATGACCCTAAAGAGGTTATAGACCGGAAGATGGATGAAATTTTGCAGCTGAAATGGGAATTTCGAAAGAGCCATAATGCGTACGCCCTTTCACGCCGTAGCGTGCCCTTGTACGTCGTAGCATCTTTTCAGACAAAGACAACCAAGTTTGGTTCACTCTGCGAGGGAATCGCAGAGTGCATATGCAAGTTATGAATGATAAGGAGTTATGGACTATTAAGACTAAGGAATCTTGGCGGGAAGAGCAGAGCATACCCCCTGGAGAGGTGACCACCCTCCTTTGTATTCCTTGGGATGAACTAGCCAATGATTGACAACCCCTTGGACCTTCCTGAAACCTGGACCAATAGAAGCAAGCTATACCGTCTTCATTGTATTACTGTATTTTTGTGTGTATATAAGCAGCAGCTTCACATCTAGTGTTCAGACATCTTGTCCCCCGACTTCAGGATTGAATGCTGCACACTGGATCCAGAGCGCCTGCGATAAGTAACGGCTGTATTTATTATCACTTCGCTTGAGCATATTATTCTACTGTTTGCGAATAAATCTTTGTGCGTTGGAAACACAAATAGAGGTTCGACAATCGTTATTGGTTAGCGACAATACGCACATAACAGAACAATATTTTCCTACAGTGGCGCTTTGCGTTGCAGGAGCACTTTTGCACATAGCGGGTCTGTTTGGTTGGTGTTATGGTTGGAGTTTGGATCGTTGGGAGACTGTATGTGATAGCTGGAGCTGCATTATCTAGGGCTGAAGTGAGTGTTTTGTTGTAGAAAGAGGCAGCCAGATTAGGGCAGTACAATGCTGCCATAGGAGAAAGTGGTTGTTTTAGTGAAAGTAAGAAGTGGATTGTGTGAAGAGTTCCTGGGTGTTTGTTGTGTATGGTTTGTGGGTGTCATATTTTGCTGTTTATGTAGGCTAGAGTGTTGTGGGTGAAGGAAACAAGACGGTTTATGTGTGTAAAGTAGTGAGGAAGTAGTATAGAGGACATAAGAGGGAGAAATCTGGTGGAGAGGCTAGGGTAGGGATTGAAAGTGGGTGGGATACTTTACCGGTACTTGGCTGAGATTAATAGAGTAGGTTTCTGCAGCTCTGACATGAGGAGGTCCAGGATGCAGAGTGTCCAACAGCCAAACAGAAATTGCAACAGGAATTTAGCTCAGTGGACAGCTGAACATATGTTGAATCAGCAATGATAGTTCAGCTCTGAGTCCCACTGCTCAACAGAGATGGTAGTTCAGTAGATCCTAAAAAATTATTCATATTCACCGCAGAAGTTTTCAGTGTTCCAAAAGCATAATAGGTTTAAACTTTAATACTACAAAGCTGTTAGAATGCAATTTTAAAATTATTTATTTGGCCAATTTGTTATTAGACTGATATATCCAATTGTCCAGCCTTGAACACCTGGACATTAAAATAAAATTACATGCTTTGTGCATATAACGCACATCAGCAATGCCTAGTGAAATCTCAGACAGCATGTCTCAAAAAAATAAAAAAAGTAAGCGAATCGACCTGTTCACAAACGCTTTCTGAGAACCATTTGCTTTGCTTCATGTTAATTGCAGCGTCCAAAATAGTTACCGTTCAGTGTAATATGATGTAGTTTTGGTGGAGTACAGCTAAAACTAATCTTGACAGGAGCACAAAGTGCAAGGAATAGTCCGTGCCTTTAACTTTTTTCAACGCCTGTCTACGAGCATTTAGTTTTACCTTGCAAACATGCAGCTTATCTTATTGTGACCTTCACTGCTTTCTTTCTATTCATTTGGCTTTTGCTATGGAAACTGCAGGGAAACACACGGACTGGCTCTGTTCCCTGGTATGCACTGCCAGTGTTGTAGTACTATATAAAAAATTAAGGTTAACTGGTCAGTCCTGCTTTTTAATGAGGGGTCTTAAAAATGTTATGATTAGAAATGCATTTCTAAATTTGTAGAGTGTAAGTATATTATTTGCATATTATATCCATTATTCACTTGTCTTTGTCTTGTATTTTTTTTTAAGCCTCTTCAAAAAAAGAAGTGTGGTTTCTGAACAAGTACAGCAACACTTGAGATATATTTGGACTAACCACAAATTCCTTTGCAAAATATAAGCAATATATTTAAGTATATTTAAGTTTTACTAGCCAGGCATGCTTCCAGTATGGCAGTTTGCACAAATCATATATGTATGCCGAGCAAGAACTTTTTTTTTTTTTTTTAAATGCTGTGAATTAACTCCCACTGTGTTTTATAGTAGTAGTCTATTGTCACTGTTATAAAACACATGCCCTCAATCAGATATGTATTGAATAAAATACTGTGCAGTAAATGCAGGATGCAGTTCCTCCACATCATTGTACTCCATGTGATCACGTAATCACTAGGGTCCCCTTGTAGGGGAGAGAGCTCTTAACTTGAGCTGATGTTTGTTCCAGTTACAACAAATAGAGAGGAGCTGTAAAAATTAAAATATATCCGTAGTTCCCCATGCCTGTTCTGCCTTTTTAGACAAAGTAAAGTTTAAAGAAATCTAATAAAATAGAAATGTAAAACAAAAAACATCCTCACTTCTAACCCATCAAAATAGAGAAACATTTTAGGATCTATTTCTTGCGGTGCACTCTTAAGCACAGCTGTTAAAATTATTTGAAATGTGTATTCCCAGATGTTATCTGACAAGTTTCTGTAGAAATAGATTATTCATTGCAATATCAGAATTTAAGTGGTTAGATGTCAAGTTGACCTTTTGATAAATAGTGAATGTGACCAGATGGCTTACTTTGCCTCCCAGGCTGTTGGAGGAAGAAGGATGAAGGGATGTTCTACCTGCACAGTTTTACTGGGTTTCTTTCTCACCGTCAGTAACAGACTATTTCTGATCACTCTTACTGGTGTCGCTTTGCCACCAGACACTAAACGACTGCATATGTCAACTGTGCAATTCTTGTAGGAGAATCTCTCTGCCACCGCTGGACTCCTTTTCGTCGCCTAGAACTGCTTACTTATGGGGTTGCTGGAATATTTGCTTCTGCGCATCTTTGCTGTGGCTTGGCTGGTACCTCCTGACTGCTTACTATGTATCAGGACTGCTAGCAGTGGACAGTGCATTGACAGAGATGCTGGGTTCAAGACAGGACAGCCAAGGCATGGATTAGAGTGTAAGCTCTTATCTGTTGGTCACAGGATACAGCAGGCAATAGGTGTCAGACAGAATCTTCATGCAGTGATGTTTAATTGTTAAAGGAGTCCTTACAAAGACAATTACACAGTAGTTGGAGGTACTAGTGATGACCCAGAAGTACAGATGGTATAATAATTATTATAATTGTTGGCAGTGGGTAAACAAGACACCTTTCTGAGATATTACATTCCATTATTGGCATCGGGATGTAATGTGTTCTCTAAACTTGGATTTAAATGTAATTTAAACTTAACAAAATTTTCAATCTGATTTCTTAAATTTCTTGCTTTTGGGTTTCGATCCCTCTAATACAAAGGATGAAAGTCTAATGACCACCTTCTGTTCATTCAGGCTAAAAGATGTCTTGGTCACTCACAAATGAAATGAATAAGTATGGGATTTTCTTTCTTCCTTTCTTGCAAAAATAGATTTTCTCCAACATATGCCTACTGCACCATTGATATAAATAACTTCTTGTATAAATTTATTTCAAAGTGATCCAGCCACAGAAGAATTACCTCAAAGTAGTGTTAGTTTACGTGATATGACCTTGGTGTGTTGATTAGTTGATGATACTCAAACATCTTGTATCTAGCTAGGTCTTCAAGAATTGGTGTTACCTGTTTGAAAGCTTTGAACGGGGCATCCGTTCTCCCAATACCTATAACAGGGTAGCAATTGTCTGTTTGTTTTATTTTTCCAGGTGTTATAATAATGGCTAGTACATGTTTAGGTCATATTCTCTGCAGAATTTTGATAAATTATCCTTTTTTTTTAATATATTTTTTAAAGAGCAGGCTTCTAGCTTGCATTCAGGTTCAAACTACAGCTCAATGTTGACTTCATTGAAAAAGGTAGTGGAGTTGTAGTGTGTTTTTTTTTTTTTTTCTTTTTTTTTCTTTTTTTTTCTTTTTTTCTCTCTCTACTCAGGATACATATGAAAAACACTTATACAGGAGTAATCTTTGAATCTTTACTACTATTGTGCAGCACTTTACAACATTTGGTTATAGGCTGAATGTGCAAGGAGCACTTTGTCTATTAGCAACTGGTGCAGGTGAGTTTTGCATAATTTGTTAAGCTTCCATTCTACCAGTTTTAAAGATGCCTATTCTGTGACCTGCTTGTAGTGATTAAATGATTTCTGCTTCCCTCATTCTGTCCATTCTGGTGGCTTTGTTGTAAAACATGAGTGTGACAGGATTGACCGCCTATGCCACCCTGTCTGTTGTTGCTGGGGACCGGCTGGGCTTATTTTGCCACTGTTCCCTTTCGTTAGCAAAATGTGCCCTCTTGCTGCAGTAGGAGGGGCTAACAAATGCTGCCACCACTGGACTCCTTACCAGCATCCAGTAACAGGTTTCTTCTAGGTAACTGACGCTGCTAGTGTACCCCGTTGTTGGCGTGCCTGGACTGGTACTCCTGACCTCTTACTATGGCTCAGAGGTGCTGGGGATGGACCCCCCTGGCCTATCACACTGACCAGAGCTGCTGGGTAGCAGGCAGAGCAGTGGTACCGGAAAAGCTGGGTTCAACCTCAAACAGGCGGAGAACGGATTAGATTTAGGGTCTAATCTGCAGGTCACAGGAATACAGTGATATTGAAGATGTTTTCAAGCAGGTATCTGAAGCAAGTGATGTTTATTTGCTCTCACACTGATTGGAGGTACCAGTGATCTGGTCAGATGAAACAAGAACAACATTTCGATGTAAAAGACAGTGCTTTTTATACTGATTTGGACACAGGTTATTTTTAGAATCCGGATGCAATGTGTTTACACAAACATGGATTTACATGCATTGCAAAGCCAGCAATATTTACATTTATCTATAAAATTCTAGAGATGTTGTGATGTGATGTCCTGCGCCTGGTTGTCAGATGCAGAGAATCTAGGAGCCAGTCTTCATTAAAAGTTCCTGCCTTCAATGTTGGACCTTCACACATCAAAAGATCTAATTAGCATGGGGCCCCTCTTCAGACAGTCAAGAATACACATTCCCAAAGAAAGGTACAAACCCCAAACAAGCCACTTCCACACATCACAACACACAAAAGCCTTCTATCCACAAAGGCTTATTGTATCAGTTATACCTAAGAAATCATGCATTCCCTCTAGCAAGGTTAAAACAAACAAGTTTCTTCCCTGGTCTCAGAAATAAGGATTTCCTATTTCAAAATATACACAATATCAAAAATAAGTGCATGTGCAATTATATAAATAAGCGCCCTGTGCTATTTCCTTTCAATAAATTTATACCTGAAGTTATTTATCAGTGATCAAGTCACACTCCCCCCCTTCCTCACCTTGTCCATGCGGCAACCAGCGTGCCATGTCCAAACGATTTGGCTTCTGGTCCACAGTCTGCTAGGTTTACCAGAGGTGACCCGCAGGATCTGTCTGTTTCTGCTGAGATAGTCCATCCACGTTCCTGTGAGCCTTTCCTTGCTTGTGAATTATGACCGTTATAAATGTGAAGTGCAAGGCTCCAACGCAACAAACGGTAATTTTCCCCTGAGGTGTGTTGTAGCCACTTTAAAGGATTATGATCAGTCGCCACAGTAAAATGTCGTTCATACAAATAAGGTTGAAGTTTTTCACTGCCCGCACAATGGGCAAACATTCCTTCTCAATTGTGGCATAACCCACCTCCTGGTTTAGCAGTTTTATGCTCAAATAGGCCACAAGGTGCTACTGCCCATCTGGCCCCACCTTGTCTAAGTTCTGCTCCCAGTCCATACTGTGACACGTCAGTTTGCACAATAAAGTTCCTTGTCATAATTAGGCGCCAATAGTACTGGAGCACGAACAAAGGCCTCCTTTAACGACTGAAATGCCAGCTCACAAGTGTGGTGTCCAGTCAACTACTTTGGGGAGTTTCTTTTGAGTGAGATCTGTCAGGGGCTTCGCTGCAGCGCTAAAGTTTGGGACGAAACATCAGTAGTAACCTGAGGTCCCTAAGAAGTCTACTTGTCTTTGGGTTGTGGGCTAAGGCCAATATTGTATTGCCTCTTCCGTAGCTGGTTCTGGCTTAACCCTACCTCCCCCCCACACGATGACCCAGGTACTGCACCTCGGACATCCCCATTTGACACTGATGGTCAGACATGCTGACTGAATTTTCTCCAACACTTTCCCTACGTGTTTCAGATGATCCTCCCAAGATTTACTGAAAATGGCAGTGTCATGCAAGTACGCCTGATCGAAGCCTTTACACCCTTCCAGCAGGTAATCAACCACATGCTGGAAGGTCACCTTGTTCAACTGGCGGTAGTCTACGCAAAACCGTGTTGTTTTGATCTTCTTGGGAACCAATACAACGGAGGATGCCCATGGACTATGCGATTCCTGGATCACCCCTAGATCAAGCATTTCCTGTACCTCCTTGTATATACTTTCCTTGGCCTCTGGTGAGACCTGATAAGCGGGTTGCCTAACTGGCCCATACTCACCAGTGTTCACATGGTGCATCACCAAGGAAGTCTGACTGGGCCTACTGAACAGAGTTGCAAAGGGTCAGAGCAATGCCTCAAGCTGCTCCCTCTGTTAAGCACTTATCTGCTCATCCCAGCCTCCTTTCTCTGGTGTAAGTGAGGAGGTCAGGTAGTGGGTCACTTTGTGGTTTCACAGTCGGTAAGCAGCAAACCGCCGCTACAGATTCCTTCACGCTTGTGGTATGCCTTCAGCATATTTACGTGGTAGGTCCGCTGCTGCTTAGCGTCACTATCAAATGACACCACATAATTGATGTCACTCAGCCGTTTTGAGACCGTGTACGGTCCAGCCCAGGCAGCCTGGAGCTTATTCTGGCGCATGGGCATCAGAACAAGGCCCTTCTGCCCTGCTTCAAACACAATGGCATGCGCGCCCTGATCATACAAAGTCTTCTGTTTCGCCTTCGCTTCCACTAGGTTAGCCTGCGCTAGCCCCATGAGATTCTCTAACCGATCTCTGAGCTTCAACACATACTCCACCACAGAGACATCCTGGATGGGTAGCTCCCTTTCTCAAGACTCCCGGAACAGGTCAAGAGGCCCACGAACAGTACGGACATATAGTAGTTCAAAGGGAGAGAAACCGGTAGACTCCTGCGGCACCTCCCGATAAGCAAATGGGAGGTGCGGCAGGTAGCGTTCCCAGTCCCCCTGACACACATCGCAGTACGTACAGTAGGCCAGAACGTCATCCGACATTCCCGGCCAGAAAAATTCTGTGTTGGGCGCTTCAGTGTTCGGTCTCTGCCCTGGTGTCCTGCCATTGGGAGTTCATGGGCAACTTACATTAATTGTGCGCGAAAGCCCCGTAATACCACCAGTTGAACTTGTTCCCGGACTGGTCTATCCCCATCTACCTTCCAAGCTACACGGTACAACAACCGTTTACGACAAGTCACACTCCCCACCTCCTTCTGCCGCCAGCCTGGTGCTTTGTGCCTTCCAGTGAGGGATAAGAGAGCTGCGCTGCCCTGAACTCTTCCCTTGCGGCCCTCATTAAGTCATGATACGCTGCAGGGGGGTTTATGTTGGGGTGACTAGGGACAGTCAAAGTGGGGTCAGTCATGGGAAGGTCACTGTGGTCAGCTATACTTCCCGCCGGAACTGGCATACTGCTAGTGACAGGAGCATCACCGGTACCCCCACAAGATCAGGTTGGCAAGAGACAACATCCTCTGCATTGCTAAGGGACGTAGTCTTTCCAGAGGCAAAGGGCTGGCTGTTTCCTGAAGAAATAGCAGCTGTGGTCTTTTCCTCTTGGCTGGGTTGTGCAGGTGTAGATCCTGAAGACTGTAGTTTAGCAGCTTTGCTCTGGATAATAGAGTTGAGAAATGCGGTCACAACTCCACCCCCAACATTGTTGCCCAATATCACATCATTTAAGAGGCAATCCCGAACGGCAACATCTCGCAACTCATGGCCATCTCCCCAGTCCAGATACTCTTGCTACAGGCACTTCTTTCTCCGGTCCATCTGCCACGGTAACTTTTGCAGTGCGAACCTGCAATACTGCAGCAGGATCATTAAGATGGGGACCCACAACAGTAATTGAGGCCCCTGAGTCTCTCAGTCCTTCACTCTGCAGGGGTCCCACTTGGACTGGCTTCTCCAGTGGGTTTCTCCACATGTGGTTTTTTTTTTGGGGGGGGGAGGGGGGGTCTTTTGGACACACAGGTGTGACTCTGCTGAGTCACCTTCAGACGCTCCACTCTCCGTTGGGCTGGCAGGGGTGGAAACAGTCTGTCTCACCTTCGCCAGTTAAGCAAGTCAGCCTGGCCCCAGGACTCTGATTAGGGGCACGAGTCTGGGGTGCTGGGGCTGTGGGACAGTGCATCCTTACATGACCGGTTTTCCCGCAGCTGTAGCACCTCCTCTCCATCCTGGTCTCCGATGGTCTCTGATGATTTCCAGAGACAGGACGGGGCTGTGGCTGCTGAGTGGTACCCGAAGGGTTAGGTATTTGCTTATGGGCGTGAGTAGAAGAGTGGTGCCCCCTGTTTGTGCAGTCCTTTGGGGTTTACTGTTAACCTGGCGCTTCTGCCAGTGTGGCCTCACTGCCACTGATGCGCCAGCTGGTCCGCTTTTTTGAGGGTTGCTGGTGTTTATTCTAAAATTCTGATCCAAGTTTGCCTGTGGTGTCAAGTATATCTGGAAGCGCTTCAATCAGCTAGAGAGAATTGACACAGACCAAGTTCTGTATACAAGGAATATTCACTGATTTATTGATACAACGATACAAGTTTTTATAGCCTACTGAATAAATGAATCCTACGTCATAAGCATACAAAGTCTATGGGAAGCGCTGCTAATTAACTTTCTCACATATTCTTGAGGTGTTTACTTTCTCCCCCTTCTAAGGACAGGTGAGTCTATTATTCTTATCTCAAGGGGAGCTGGAGGTTTCTCCTGTGTCATGTCCAACATCAAGGGCACAGCTCCTACACTATGATCTGAACATGAAGCTACTTATTATTCTCATATCTTGATACATTCTTCAGGAGTTCTCTATGTCAGCTTAACCTCAAGGCCATGGGCTTACATCTTGTAAAACTGCATATCGGCAGAAAAATGAATAATCTCTTTTAGCAAATAATATTTCTATGCAAGTTGCAATAAATGGCTGAACAAAGGCTTTGAGGCCTTAATAAAAAATTGTATTTAACATTTCCCATCTTTTATTCAATTTTCGGCCTTTTCTCCTACCTATCTAGCCTATCTGTAGAACCACATTCTTACTGCCGATTAAGCAGTTGCGTATACACATGTAGAAGGCCACATGCATAGAGTTGTTACTCTCGGGGAGCTGTCAACTCATGCCCCACTAGTAATAAGCCTGTGATCTTCCCTTTCCTAACTTGATTTATGAGGAGATTTGGCAAATGTTCAGGTCTAGAAAAGATAGTTTCTTAGTAGGTAGTTAATAAGTCTATAGTAGTTCTGCAGTTCTTGCATGTTCTTCGTTCAGTCTTTAGTAGTTTCTTGTTGCAAACTGTGCAGTTCTTTGGCTTTGCTAGTCCAAATTATTCATGACACTCAGTCAGGTCTGGTTTCAGCAGGAATTTCTGTGATCATCAGAGGCTTGGGTTTTTCAGTGGTTCCCTTTTTGGAGAGACAACAGTCAAGTGTCAGTAACTTCTTAATCAGCAATATATTTAGTTTCATTATCACATATACGATCAACAGGATTGAAAAACCCTTTGCTACTAATGCCAATATTCCCAATATCCAACATGAATCATTACTGACAAGTTACTGACATTACTTACCAATAAGGTTATGCATCTGCACAAAGGCATTTTCAGAGTTTACTCTCCTATGAGTGCAAATTGTTGAGTACTCCTTCCCATATGTTTTTCACAGTGGCATAGGCAATTTGTCACTTATCTGTCTGTTTCACACTGGGTTAGGGAGGCCTTGATCCCTACTTCAGTCACAATTATTCTGGCAAGACATATCAATACCATAAGACAGTCATTTCTATTTATCAGAACAAGACTCCCCTGATTTGAAGACTTTGCAGTGTGATGCGTAAATCCAGGTGTCTTTTTCTTGTACTTTCACTGTCATGGGAGTCGTCAACAGGACTTGATAAGAACCCTTGTATCTGGTTTCAAGACTTCTTCTGACGTGCTTTCTCACGACCACCCAGTCCCTAGGTTGCAGTTTATGGGTACCTATATCAAAATTTAGGGTCTGGAATGGAAGAGAACATTTGACCATGTATTTCAGTTAGTTGTTTCTGTAATAAAGCAACATAGTTCAACAAATCACTATGTACATGCTGTAGTTGCTATGGAAAGTAACAGCCTGTTCTGTGTGCTGTGCCAAACAGTATCTTATTTGGTGTTCAATCTGTGTCTTTCCTAGCAGTGTTTCTTACTGAGAGTAGGTAAACATGAGATCCATGGCAGACCTGTTTCAGCCATTATTTTTTGCATTTTCAATTTCGGAGCACCATTAAGGCGTTCCACACATCCTGAACTTTAGGGTCTGTAAGGGCAGATATGATTCCCATGTCTTTTACTGAGTTCCTGGAATCCTTGCCATGTAAAGTGTGTCCCTCTGTCACTTTCAATGACCTCTGGTACCCCATATCAGCAGATTATCGCAATTTTCTTGGCTAATGCTTTTGCATTTGCTTTCCTATACAGCCATGCCACCAGTCAGTGACTAAAGAAGTCGACACAGACTAGCACATTCTCAAAGCCAGAGCATTCAGAAAGTTGTATAAAGTCTATCTGTATCCTCTTATAGGGATATTGTGTCTGGGGTGTGCTTTTCCATGGAGTTGGGACAGACTTTCCCGGGTTATTCTGTGCACAGATTAGACATCTTGCCACTAACGACTGTGCTGCTTGGGCAAACCCTGGTGCTATCCATAACCTGTTAGTGAGTACAACCATAGCATCTTTCCCCAGATACACTTTCCTGTGTGCTATATTGGCCATAATGGGATAAAGTACTTTTGGCAGACACAAACGCTTACCTTTACACCACTCTCCTTGCACTTAGTGTTCCATGTTTTGCCCAAGTCTTTTTCTCACTCTCTGTTGCTTGTCTCTGCATAAGTTGGAGTGTGGTACGGTCAAACTTGGTTTCAGGGGGTCACCATGTAAATAGACTCCCCTTGGGGTACTGGGGCTATGGCGGCTTCTCGTGCGGCCTGGTCTACCAGTCTATTTCCCTTAGCTTCAGGGGTTGTGTTTCTGTGTGTGCCTTCACCTTCAATCAGTTTGGAGGAAAGCTGGAATGCGGTGAACAGTGCCCTGGTATGTTCAGCATATAACTTTTCTATATAGGGCCATAATCATGCGGAATTACAAACGCATAACTTGAATCAGTGTAAATATTTACTCTTTGACCTTTTGCATATATGCATGCAAGTGTCAGGGCCTTTAGTTCAGCTTCTTGTGCTGACATGTGACTCGGTAGAGTCTGTTGAATCGCTATTTCTGTATAAGGGACAGGATCTATGTAATAGCGTGAACCATCTACAAAAATAGTGATGTCTGCATCTGGTAATGGTTTATCTTTAATTTCAGATAAATCCAGAGTTTCTTGTTTCATTAGTTCTATACAATAATGTTCAGAAAATGTTCAGAAAAATTGTTTGCATTTTTTTTTCCTGTTCAAGCTGGGATGGAATTCCCCCAAATCCCTAGGGGAACCCCAATATATACAGGTACTGCTCCCATCTTTTGAAACTTGCTGCAGTAAGGCAGCAGGATTCAACATTGTGCACTGCTTAAGTGTAACACTAAAGGGAGTTAGCAGTGCTACTTCATAAGGATAGGCTTCACTAAGGAGCATGTGGAATCCAAGGAAAAGGTTCTTGGATTCTGAGTTCCACAAGGTTCACACTCATTAGATGGGGTGTACAGTACAGCGTTTAAGACAGGTGTGGTTACTTTAATTTTTCTGGACAGAAACAGTTAGCTTTAATACACTTCAATAAGCCACATCATCAGTTCTATTAGTATATATAATAATAATAATAATAAGGATTAGTAACAGTCCTTGAAGTACAACATATATAAGACCTGATGCCAATCCTCCTATACCCCTGACCAAATCGGCCAGGTACAGCCATGAAAACTATCCTTCTAGATAAGAATCTTCAGTGTGTTACTTTGAAAAATTTATTTCACGTTTTTGTTTTTTTTTGGTAAGTGTTCATCAATTATTTTCTCTGGATCATTTGTGTCATTAGTTAAAAAAGGTGCAACCCTGGGCTTCAATTTGAATATTTAGGGTCAGTCAATACCTTCCAGACTAAGCTGTCAGGTAGTCCAATATTAACCTATTGTCTTTGTGTAAATGTAATGTGTTGGGCCACAATACTCAAATACATTTCTGTATTGGGTATAAACCCCTACAGTCATGGGTTTTCTTTATTTGGTTGGGTTAAACTTTCATATTAGAATTTTCCTAATTATGTATAATGATCTCTACATTACTATTGGCATGAGTCTGGTTCTTCCAGACCTAGCTTTCCTTTCTAGACTAGTACACATCTACAGTAAAGGAAAATAACGTGCAATCAATATTCCTCCTGCTAATATCAATGAACACCATTCTGGTGTCCCTTGGACCTTTCAAATAACTTGTAAAATACATTTTGCTCAGACTCCCCTTGTTTGAAGATCTTCACATATATCCGTGAACATGAGAGGCTCTGGGGCCTCTTGTGTTTCCTTTTTGTCTTTTTACTATGGATTTCTTAGGGAAGGATAAAAGGAAAGGGAGGAAGAAAATACACAGTGCGCTCGGCAAGTGTTGTCACTTATTTCACAATAGAAGGGATTGTCCATTGTGCTGTATATCTTAATATTTAGTAAATCTGGCCGGTAACAAATGTTTTGTTTGTGCTTGGTTTAAAATTTCTGTTACTGCATGTGGCACCATTAGAGTTACTATGTGTCCTAGCACAATATCTATACCCTTTTCAAGCACTAAAGCAGCTGCAACTTATTGCTTTTACGCAGGTGGATGCTGCTGGTAGTACTGGGTCTAATTGTGCAAGTGACCTTAGCTTGTGACCATGTATTTGTGTACCCCTTGTACATGTGCACTGACTTCATGACAAAATAATGTGAAAGGCTTACTTCAGCTTAAAATTGGTTAAACATGTGGTTCTGCTCAGAGGAGAGTGTAAATGGCTTGCTATCATCCAGAAATGTTAATGCAGGAGCACAGATAATAGCTCATAAAACTTTTTAATTTCTGTACAAATATTGAATTCCCATCCATGCATTACCATACCCACGATGCAAAGAATTATTTACAGTATATGACGATTCTAGCACAGTAAATAAGGGCAGTGAATGTCTTTACAACACTGATTGACTCAAAACTGTAATGAGGATAAAAATAAAAACCTTTTGTTATCTGCCATAATTTGACATTACATTACATTGCATTACTTTCTTTCAAACCATCTAATATAAAATTTGGTTAAAAAAAACCCTAAAAGAAACGAACAAGCCAAAAAAAACCCACATATATATTTCATATTCAACTGTTAGTTCATTTCTCTTTTTCTCTTTAAAAACATACCTTCTGACCTTCTACGACATACAGAAAAGCCACCTAGTTCATGCATTTGCTATGCGAATAGCCCATAAACTCTAATATCTCTTTCCAAAACAAGGTAATCATTACTCAGCAGAGTCTACGTTATTTAAATCCTGCATTCAAAATTCTGTTCATTGGAAGTTGGATAAATTCAATCTGGATTGGGTCTTTGCAGCTGAAGACCTTCTGTGAAGAAAAAACAAAAACTTTTGCATTTAGATTAACACTTATTCACTAGGAATTACTGTAACTGTAACATGCTTGTACACCGTTATCTGGTAACCAGTAAACATTTTTGTGCAGTGAACAGCTGCTAATAAGACGCTATGCGTTCCATGCCATTAAAATGATTTCCTCAAAGGGGCAGTCCCCAATACGACAAACAGTATGTCAAAGCCACTCCTTTTGCATCATCACCTAGTACAGCCCCCTTGAATGACTCCATTGAAATCCAGGAAGAAACAATCATTCGTCACCAACAGCCCCTGGAAAACTTTCTAAGCATTCAGCCATTTTAAAAGCAACACTGCTTCTCTCATAAATCTGAGTACTCTCGTTAGACACCACACATTGTGTCTGCAAATTACTCAACATTTTCTCAACAAAATCTCCCATCACCAAATATTCACACATATTTCCAGATTCTGTTAATTTTGCAAGTTGAAAGTACAAATATATTCACTTAAGTCTCGCTCACAGACGACATTTTATCTCGTAACATTTCTTTAAAGGCATAACATACCCTCCGGATTTCTGAGAACTTTTATTGGCACCATTTTCACACAGATAAAAATAGCTTGTAATATCTGCATCTAAAAAGAATTGTGGGAGTGAGTGCCACTCCCACAATTCTCAACTTTATTAAAGAGAGCTATTTTTCTTAACTTCAGAAACAAAATTTTGTTCAAATACAGAAACGGCTTGTTGAACCTCAGCCAGTTTTCTTCTGACACGATATACAGTCCAATTTCCACTCCTCTGGTGCGCACCACCACATCTCCCTGTATAGACTCTCCTTGGCCGCTGGCGAGACCCGATACGCGGGTTGCCTAACTGGCCTATGCTCACCAGTGTCCACTTTGTGCATCACCAAGGAAGTCTGACCGGGCTCTCTACTGAACTGAGTCGCAAAGGGCCACAGCACTGCATCAAGCTGATCCCTCTTACAAGAACTCAACTGCTCATACAGTCTTTTGGGGTTGGCTGTTAGCCTGGCGCTCTGTCAGGGTGGCCTCACTGCCACATACTGATCCGTCAACTGGGCCGCTTTTTCCAGGGTTGCTGGGCTACAGTCCAGTACCCACCTCCTTCACCTCCGATGCGCACTGGCGTTGAAATTGCTCTCTGCAAATTAAGTCCACTAATTCTTCCCAGGACTTGGCGTCGGATCCATTAATCCATCTTATTGCCAACTGCCACAACTGGTTGGCAAATTCCTCATGGCTGATATGGGTGCTTTCAGGCAAGTCCCAAAACTTATGCAGGTAGGTCTCCGGGGTAATAACATGGCGCTTAAGGAGTGCTCTTTTTGCCATATCATAGTCCGCATAGTTCTCCGGGGCCACTCCGCGTAAAGCTTCCACTGCACGACCTTGTAGAGTGGGAACCAAATATTTTACCCACTCCTGTTTGGGCAAGTCATGGAGGCTACAAGACATTTCAAACACCTGCAAATGTCCATCAATATCCAACAGTGTCCTCAAACTTAGTAAAGTGAAGAGATCCCAATCTGGGCGCAGCAGATGACTGTCCACGGACTGCTGCAGGAGGTGGTGTCCACCGACTGCCCCACAACTTGATGATGAGCAACCACTCTACCTCAGTTGTTTTCTCTCCCAGGGACCCCAGCTGCTGCATTAGTAGAGAACAGTTACCCTTATCACGTTGTTAAACTTGCATCACTGGCCCACTCTGTGGGAGGGGACTGTTGCTGGAAACAGGTGCTGTGTTCTAGATTTTACTGTAGGTACTTCTAGGTGTGAAGATAACGTCTCCTCCAGGTAACTCTCAGCTTTCTCATCTGCTGATCCATACTGCACATCCCAGGCTCTTAGCGCCTTTTTTTTTTTATTTCGCTCCTTGTTGCTGTGTAAGGAATTTCCAACTTCTTTGCTTGGCACAGTATCTCAAGGCCCGCCTTTGACATTTTACTGTACTTCGACATCCTGTGCATTTTCCTGGCTGCAGTTATTCCTCTCCTGAATAACTTGGCTCTCCTGACTGGTGCAAAAAAAGCTGCCCGGGGTTTTCCCGCCGCTTGCCACCAGAAATCTGTGACAGGATGGACCACCTATTCCACCCTGTCTTTTGCGGGGAACCAGCTGGGCTTACTTTGCCACCAATCCCTTTCATTAACCCAAATGTGCTGTATAACCGTAGTACAAGGGGCTTACAAATGCTGCCACCACGGGACACCTTTCCGGCATCCAGTACCGGGTACCTTCTGGGTAACACTCACTGCTAGGGTACCCCCTTGCTGTGGTACCTGGGCTGGTACCTCTGACCGCTTACTATGGATCAGGGTTGCTGTGGATGGATCCCCCCCATGGCCTATCACACTGGCCAGAGCTGCTGGGTAGCGGGTAAAGTGGTGGTGCTGGGAAGCTGGGTCCAAACCCCAGACAGCCGGAAATGGATTAGATTTTGAGTCTAATCTGTAGCATGGAAGAAGTTGTCAAGCAGGTCTTTAGTTACACAGGTAATGGATCCCTGTTGTGTATTAAAGTGTTTGTCACTGACATTGAATAGGCTTGCTTAGCATTTCCTGCTATCTGCAAAACAGACTCCCTCCCCACATGTGCCTAATTGGAGATTTCCTCTTGCAAAGTTATAAAACCCCAAAGACGACCTTTCCATACAAAACACATCCCAATGTAACACGATAAGTGCATTTGCCTGGAGCACTAATTGAAATACCTTTTCTTCAATAAATGATTTCTACTTGATCCAGTCACATCCACCCTTTCTATTTTTATATTTTTATACTTTCCTTTTTTTGTTTATGTGATTTTCAATATTTTGCTTGTTCCATTATAATTAATCGAACAACACAGAACTCCATCACTCATTTCTGTTTCTTATATCACGCCATATGCATTCAAGATTCTACCCTATATTTATTGCATCATGGTATACAATGAATTCAATATTCTCTTTAGCAGCACAAGTTAAATTGCAGCACAGATAATTTTGTTGGTGTTACTGAAGCAGAAATTAAATAGTGACTTAGAGCCGGGGGAAGGACAGGGAGGAAAAGCGGAAAAGAGAAAGGCGTAGAAGGGGCTTATTCTTTTTTGTCTTAAAGCAGAGAATAAGACTTGTGAAGTTTGAGAGGCATGTGTAAGGTTTGAGGACCATATAAGGAAAAATATCAACTTGTACATAAAGTAGTATGTGGATCACTCTTCTATAAAAACACAACCCCTTGCATGTTATTTTTATGTTTGTTATATATTAAATTAACAGTTTATAATTCAGACATCCGAGACCTCATATTTTCTCTAATGTATAAATTATTATATTGGATCAGTTTCCTATATAAAACTAAGGGTGGGCACCGGCCACTTTTAGTGTTTTGGGTTTTGGGTTCTGATTAGCTTGAGGTTTTGGGTTCTGATTTAGGGTTTTGGGTTCTGATTTATTTTTAAAACCGCTAAAATTCTTATTTTTGGTTTATTTCCACTCTTACGCTATTATTAACCTCAATAACATTCAATAACAATCATTTCCACTAATTTCCAGTCTATTCTGAACACCTCACACCTCACAATATTGTTCTTAGTCCAAAACGTTGCACCGAGGTAGCTTTCTGGACTGCGTAGGGGAGTGGGCCCGGTACCCAATTTGGTACCGGGGCCACAATACCTCCGCCTTCAAATAGTCTCAATTGCACTGCACAGCTGCCTGCTCCTACATCCTCTGCAGCATATACAGGGTGTAGTTCGAGCGTGTCCATACCTCTTGTTTTTGACGATGACAGGTCATTGTCATGAATTTTGGATTTGCCCCCAACACTGAATGTAGTTTAATATCAGATACACATCTATCTGGACTGCGTAGTGGAGTGGCCCCGGTAGCCAATTTGGTACCGGGGCCTCAATATATCACCCTCAACTGGTCTGAATTCCATTGCACAGATGCCGGACACCGGATGGACGTCTAAAACCAACATAGCTGTTAAGGCCGCAGTCCCTCTTTTTTGGCACTACAAAAACAAAGAACGTAGTAATAGAAATGGCAGTTCCTCTTTTTTGGAACTACAAAAACAAAGAACGTAGTAATAGAAATGGCAGTTCCTCTTTTTTGGAACTACAAAAACAAAGAATGTAGTAATAAAAATGGCAGTTACTATTTTTTGAACTTACCAAGAATTATATCATTTCGTTTATTCAGAAATGATGAGTCTCTCTATTAGAGTGTAATGCCCCTTAAAACGCCTTTAAATAAAATAGTACGTATTCTAGGAGACCCTGTTTATATATTTAACTTGGTTCTGCAAAAATATGCATGATGATCACTGGACAGAGATCTGTAATAGAGCAGCGATTAAAGTGGCCTGATTAAAGGACATGTAAGATCTTAAAGCACTCACAATTATATAGCGACTGTATTCTCATTAAAGACGCTGCCTAACGTGTATAAAAGTAGGCACTTATATAGCGCTTGCTTCACTGGGTGATGTGAGCAAGCGGAGTGTATTAATATGGAGAGACCCTATCTAAACATTAATATGATAGAACAAATTGCAGCGCTGTATACGCTGTGTGTAGGTAAGGTAGGGATGTCAAATACCATGACACTCTGTTTAGCCTAATCCCTGACAATGTAATATCACGGAAAGCCTATTTGCTTATCAAGGGCAATGCCTAGCTTCTGCTAAATCAGACAGAGTATGCAGCGCACGTCTAACACCAACATAGCTGTGCCGGTGACATGGCCTGCAGGAATATCTCTGATGGAGATTGAACTAGGACCCAAAGAGCACATAATGCCAAAAAAAAGTTGCAAGATGGAATTGTCCTTGGGCCCTCCCACCCACCCTGATGTTGTTGAAATAGGACATGCACACTTTAACAAACCAATCATTTCAGCGACAGGGCCTACCAAACTACTGTGGCTGAAATGATTGGTTTGTTTGGGCCCCCACACAAAAAAAGCTATTCATCTCTCCCTGTACAAACTAAACTGGCTCTGCTGAGGCAAGATGATCATCCTCATACTCTCATTCCTGGCCCCCTTTAGTGTGTACTTCCTCATCCTCACACATTATCAATTCGTCCCCGCTGGACTCCACAACCACAGGTCCCTCTGTATTATCTGAAGGGCAGTGCTGTACTTGATTGAGGAATTGATAATTCATTTTTATGAACATCATTTTTTCAACGTTCTGAGGAAGCAACCTCTTTCGCCGCTCACTGACCAGGTTCCCCGCTGCACTAAAAACTCTTTCAGAGTACACACTGGAGGGGGGACAACTCAGATAAAATAGAGCCAGTTTGTACAGGGGCTTCCAAACTGCCTTTTTTTCCTGCCAGTAACAATATGGACCGTCTGACATGTCTATTTGGATGGTGCCAGCAAAATTATCATCCACCATTTTTTCTATTGTGACAGCATTCAATGCAGCGACAGTAGACATGTCTGCAATGGTTGGCAGGTCCTTAAGTCCGGACCAGATGTTCTCAGCATCCCTGCCAGCGGCTCTTTTAGGAAAACTGAGCTTTTTTCCTCGCTGCCACAGTCGTGGAAGAAAATGAAGGTGGAGCTGTTGGCATGTCGCGGTCCTCTTCAGAGGACAATTTCCTGACCAGCAGGTCTTTGCACCTCTGTAGACTTGTGTCCGCCGGAAACAGAGACACAACATACGCTTTAAACCGAGGATCGAGCACGTTGGCCAGAATGTATTCCTCTGACTTTAAAAGAGTGACCACCCTCGGATCCTGGCAAAGCGTACGAAGGGCTTCATCCACAAGAGCTACATGCTTGGTGGAATCACAATGGTTTACAGCTCCTCCCTCACTTTCTCCAGCTGCTTTTGCAACAGCCTGATCAGGGGAATCGCCTGACTCAAGCTGGCAGTGTCGGAACTGACTTCTCGTGTGGCAAGTTCAAACGGCTGGAGAACCTTGCACAACACGGAAATCAGTCTCCAGTGCGCTTGACTCAGGCGCATCACCACTCCTTTTCCTATGTCGTAGGTGGCTGTATAGGCTTGAATAGCCTTTTGCTGCTCCTCCATCCTCTGCAGCATATAGAGGGTGGAGTTCCAGCACGTCACAACCTCTTGTTTGAGGTGATGGCAGGGCAGGTTCAGACTTTTTTGATGTTGCTCGAGTCTGCGGTACGCACTGGCAGAATGCCGAAAGTGTCCAGCAATTTTGCGGGCCACCGCAAGCATCTCCTGCACACCCCTGTCACTCTTCAGGTAATGCTGCACCACCAAATTAACGGTGTGGGCAAAACATGGGACATGCTGGAAATTGCCCATATGTAATGCCCGCACATTGTTACTGGCGTTGTCTGACACCACAAATCCCCAGGACAGTCTAAGTGGGGTAAGCCACTGGGAGATGATTTCCCTCAGTTTTTCTAAGAGGTTGTCAGCGTTGTGCCTCTTATTAAAGCCTGTAATACACAATGTTGCCTGCCTTGGCACGAGCAGCCGTTGTGGAGATGCTGCTACTGATGCAGCTGCTGCTGCTGCGGAAGGCGTTGCATCTACCCTTTGGGCTGTCACAGTCATATAGTCCTTCATTTGCCCTGAACCACATGTCCGTGGTTAAGTGGACAGTGGGTACAACCGCATTTTTCAGAGCACTGAGGACACTTGTTCGTACTTCTCTGTACATCTTTGGTATCGCCTGCCTAGTGAAGTGGAATCTCAACGGGATTTGGTACCGGGGACACAATCAACCGTCTAAATCCCACTCCAGTGATGACGGACACCGGACGCACGTCTAACACCAACATAGCAGTTACTGCCGCAGTTATCCGCTTTGCTATAGGGTGACTACTGTCGTACTTTGTGCTCAGGGCAAACGACTGTTGGACGGTCAACTGTTTGGTGAAAGACGTAGCGGTCTTACGACTTCCCCTCTGGGAAGATGACCGACTATCAGCGGCAGTAGTAGGCGTACCGCTGCAGGATTCCTCGGATGAATCCCGGATTGAAGAGGACTCAGTCTGGCTGGTGACATGGCCTGCACGACTAAATCTGATGGAGATCGTGGAGGAAGTTGAGGAGGAGGGTGTTGGTGGTGTATATCCAACAGGACCAAGGGATTTGGGTGTCCCTGGACTGCTGACGGTCCTAGCCCCAGTTTCTGAACTAATCACTGAACTATGAAGTTTATTCAGGTGACGTATAAGGGAGGATGTCCCTAGGTGACCAAGATCCTTACCCCTGCTTATTTGAGCTTTACATAAGCTACATATGGCCATACATTTGTTATCCGGATTGGGATAAGAATAACTCCAGACCGAAGAGGTGCATTTCTTGGTCTTCTGACCAGGCATGACGATGGGCTTTTTCATCCCATGGACATCAACTTCCCCAGCCCCCCCCCTTCCCATCCGGTGCCTCATTTAAAATAACCACATCAGCATCCTCCTCGTCAAGTTCCTCCACAACGCCAGCTACATCAATAGCCTCCTTGACACCTTGATTATCCAAATCTGGATCTACACTGTGGGTGATCCTTCCAGCATATGCAGAGGGTGTGCTGCAAATGGTGGATGGAGTCACCTCTTCCCGTACAGTGATGGGAAGGTCAGGCTTCACAACCACCAACACCCTTGGACTCGCCTTGGGGATTTGTGATGTCATCTGTTTAGAAGGCAGAGTTGTTTGCTGTGTTGTTGCTGACAGCATAACTCTTTTTTAAATTTTTTGGAAGGGGGGGAGGAGGAGGGCTTAGATCCTTGGGTGAAGCTGAGCCACTAGTCCTGAACACGGGCCAGGGCCTAAGCCGTTCCTTGCCACTCCGTGTCGTAAATGGCATATTGGCAAGTTTACGTTTCTCCTCAGATGATTTGAATTTTCTTGTTTTACTAATTGTAGTGAACTTTGGGTTTTTGGATTTTACATGCCCTCTACTAGGAGATTGGGCATCGCCCTTGCCAGACGACGTTGATGGCATTTCATCGTCTATGTCATGACCAGCTTCAGCATTAGGAGGAAGTGGGTCTTGATCTTTCCCTACTTTATCCTCCAAATTTTTGTACTCCATTATATGCAGCACAAGAGAGCGTACCCCTAAACCACACACACACTCCCCAAAGCCTTTACAAATTATCTGCGGCACAGGAAAGTACCACTGGACTGGAGTTATACAGCAGTACCTAATATTTTTAAACTAATTTTTTAATATTTTTTTCAATTATTTTTTTATAATTTTTTTTTATATTTTATTTATTTTTTGATAACTTTGAAATAACAATGCCCGTAGCAGAACAGAGCACAGGACACAGGCAGCACCACTGGACTCAGCAGGACAGAGCACAGGACACAGCACCACTGGGCTCAGCAGGACAGAGCACTGGACAAAGCAGCAAAGCTACACTAATACTTAAAACTAGGACAGGAGCTCCCTAAGTGCAACCTCTTTCACGAGTGATCGCAGCCAGAGTGAAGATGGAGGCCCCTAGCGCTGAATTTATGACATCCGAGTCTCGCGAGATCCGAAGCGAGACTTGGATGTCATAGCCTCGGTTTGGCTCCGTTTGGCGCCCGGAAGTTCCCGAACAGTGCTCGGATCCCGTCGGATCCGCACTGTTCGGGTGGGCTCGGATTTCGGAAATCCGAACCCACTCATCTCTATATAAAACCCCTCAGAACATATAATATTTGAATATGGATGCAAGCTTTGAGTTCTCCAAATGTGCAAGGAATATGGTTCATCAGTCACGTTATAGATGTTGCTGGTAAATCACCATAGTCACATACATCTGGATATATAGATATCACCTGGCACAAAGATAAAGTATTGTCCAAATCTCGTATAAAAAAAACTTTTTAAAAATTATTTTTTTTCACTGAGCTTAGCTTTGTGAACACCTACACTAGTGTGAAGGATTAGTGTCCTTTTATACCTTCCAGGGTTTTTTTGGGGGTTTTTTTTCTCCCACGTCTAATCAGCTGATTAGGGAGTCAAGCCTTTGTAAATGCTGTTATGGAGTACTTCAAAGAAAATTAAATTAATGATGCATCTAATTTTTTTTTTTTTGTGTGACCCATTTACCTTCTGAACAGTGTTAAACACCTAGATGTAAACTCTGTTTTCTGGCTCTGAGAGTAAGTACTTTATTGCTGTTTTGATATATTTGAATCAAAGGGAAGGATACACAAGACACCATCATTGGTTTCTAATAGATACAAATGACACCATAAAATGGCAGCCACACATGGCAGTAACTTCCTGCTAGGTCTCCACTGTCTATGGCAGACGGAGGAACCATTGGTGAGACAAGGAGCCATAGTGTATTTTTCTGTGTTCAGGTTCATTATACACTGTCCAATGTGTACACAATTGTTGAATTTCACATTTGTAATAGATAATCTCTATTGTCATCAGGATTATTTGAGAAGTTAGAAATGCTCTGCATTTAGTATTGCTCTACAGTTTAATATTGTTTTGTGGGAGTCCTAATAGTAGCTCGTACATCAAATTGAGGTGCATCATTTAGTGCTGAGGACATTGGAGACATATATAAAAAAAAACTTTTGGCTACAGAACTGTCTGCAACCCTTACAAAATTACATCTGTTACTGAAAGGAGAATTTGTAGGCAATTCCCTGGGGTTTCAGTAATTGCGTTACAATAACTGTTGTAAGAACTCCAGTGTATTTTTATGATTTTGACCATTATTTCCTATTTAATACTTGAAACTTTAAAATGCATTTAATCCAATTTTTTGCCAAATAAAACTCTTGTCTCCTTTAAAAAAACAAAACAAAACAAAAAAGCACATTGTTTTGTTACTATGTGAGACTTAGAAATAAGTTATTCATGGAGAAGCCAGGACAAAATTGTCATTAAGTTGCAAACTATCTTCAGCCCTGTAGGGTTAATTCTGTGTTCTGTTTTGTTCTCACAGCTAATAGGCTACACTGAGAAGCCTATTAATCTGCAGATGTTTATTGGGACAGCTGATGACCGGTACCTGAGGCCTCATGCCTTTTACCAGGTGCACCGAATCACTGGGAAAACTGTGGCCACTGCTAGCCAAGAGATTATTATAACCAGCACCAAAGTCCTGGAAATCCCTCTTCTGCCAGAAAACAGCATGTGTGCCAGGTTTGTGTGGTCATAATTGTTAGTTAATATGATGAAACTTCTGAAAATGATTTCTAGTCCTTCCCATAGTAACTGCATTGTCTGCATCTAACTACAGATTACTGGTTCATATGGTACTATGCAGGATTATAGTATTAAGTGTAAAATCAGGCGTTCAAAATGCGTTCTTAAAGCTTGGTTAATGCACTTTGATTTTGGTAGTCCAAAAACGAATGGCCCTGTACACACTTTTGACAACCATTCACGAACATTAATGCTTGGTAAAATATAATGGATTTTAATGGAAGCACTAATTAAGAACACAGTATGCTATACTGTAGAGTGGCTTCCAGATCATGCTTTGAATGCTCTGTTAAAAGTGAGCCCTCAAACAGTGCTCCGCAACTAATGTGCCACGAGACATTGGTAAATGTGCCGCCGTCTGTCGGACCAAAAAAAAAATAAATAAATATCACGTGATAGTCCGGAGGGCGGTGCCCTCCTCTCTTCTCCATTTGCAATGAATGGCAGGTGCGACACCCAACATTCATTGCAAACGTTGCTGTGAGGAGCACACGAAGAGAAGCCAGCCATGACGGAAGAGAACTTGAAGAAAAGACAGAAGAGAAGAATGAAGGCAATAGAAAGGTAAATCAGTGAAGGGGAGCATCAAGGGATGCAGCAACCAATAAAAGGGAGAAAAACGGCATGATGGGCACAGTGTGGTGATGAAAGGGGCACGGTGTACTGAAAAGTTATTAGCTGCGATGTTAAATTTATCACATAAATTACATTTGTTGTTTTTTTTTGTGTATGCACTTTGTAATTACTGTGGTTTTTTTTTCTTCTATATTTCTTCTTTTGGTGTGCCGTGGAATTCTGGGAAGGGCTTAGGTTTGCCGACAGTGAGAAAAGGTTGAGGAGCACTGCCTGTAAAAAAAGAAATAAATTTAACTAGTATTATGTAGAAACCTGTGATAATTTAGAACACATTACATTTACCAATAAAATACATCAAGTTATTTGTTCCAGAAATGCTTTATTTTTATTTTTTTCTGAACTTTTCACTATTCTCATTTGCTTAGCAGCATTTCTAGTAGATCTGTTGGCTAGAAGAATTCAGTGTTTTTGGAATTATATAAATAGTTTGTGTTTTCATATTTAACACACATTCATATTCAACTCATTTTCTCACTAAGGTATTTTATCTCCAAGATATGCTCTACCTTTTCCGTATGTAAGTTGGTTCATGCATTCTGTGAAACTCCTGTGCCCACCGTGTGTGTTTTTGTCCATAGAGATCAATATGTTTTGTGAACTAGCTGCCTATCAACTTGTTAGTCATGTAGTTTGGGTCTAAACTGTTACTTTAATGATTCAGTAAAAATACCTGTCTGCAAAGAGTGTTGTGCTATTTTGACAAATACTGGACCAATTACATCCTATTAGAAGGTTTATTGAGGCTGTGTCCAGTTCAATTGATGGGTACAACAATATTTTCTAAATCCAGGAGGTCAAAGTTAGTCCAAGAGAAGAGATAACGAACAGTTGGCAGCTTGGACCCTAGGTACTCGTTTGCACTGTTGGGATTCCAGCCTAGTGGTTATATATAATATATTCAGAATTCTTTTGACAAAATAAATGAAGAAACAATAGCACAATTTAGTTAGCTATGCATGCTCAAGTATTTAATCTTGGGCTTAATCTCTCTAAATTGAGTTTGTTTGGAGGAATAAGTTGTAGCTGCACCTGTTAATGCTAAATTGTTATTTGTCTTTATTAACCTTGTATCCTGCAAATGAACCAACCACATCTATCACGCTTACTATTGTGGGGGCAGATTTACCTGGATTCGACACCCGCCAATGTCTTAAGCCTGTGACCCCTTTTTATTCAGCTCCCCAATACTTGTCAAAAAAGGTGTTTGGCAGTGTTATGAGCGGTCATATACAAACAGGAGCAATAGTTTCCAATGCAGCCATCAAACTTTATTGTACTGATGGACAAGAGAACAAGAGGGACTTATTATACCACAGATTTAAATTTATGGGAAATAACACTCCTCATTGGATAATACCTGGCCATATCCATTGCAAAATCCTATTTCTCTTTCATCCAGTCTGGGGGACACTGCTTACCATGGGTTGTGTAGGGGAGTACGGGAGTTGGCACCTAGCTTGTTAATCTTTAGCACTGCTGACAGACCCCTCCCCTCTGCAAACCCCCGCCTCTTCCTCCTCAGTGTTTTCTAGGTGCCCATAGGAGTTGGGCATGTTTTAGTCCTGCTAGTGTTTTTTTTTTTCATTTAACTTTTATTTAATTCCTTTTTGACATAGGAAGTTCTTCTTTGGTGGCAGACCTGGGAGTGTGTTCCATTACAGAGAGCATACTCCCAGAACAGCAGCGCAGGCACTGCTCTGTCAGATGAGAGCCAGAGGCTCTCACTGGCAGAGTAAATTGGGTGCCTGAATACAGAGTGACAGGCGGTCTCTCCGGACCGCTGTCACTCTTGGGGCCTCCCCGATAACCGGCGCTGCCACTGCAGGCATGGCGTGCTGGTTATCGGAAAAGAAACAAAATGCCGGCGGCCATCTTGGATTCCGCTGAGGAGAAGAAAACAGAATGGGGCCATACCAAGATCCCCCCTCATACATAGGAGGGGGCATCGGGGTGCAAACCGCTGCGGAGACCTCAATTGAGGTCTCCACGACTCTGCCGTACACCATCTGGTTTTTTTTTCCTAATGGTGTTTATTTTTTTAAAAAAAAACCCCCAGAGAGACAGCATTATCAGAGGGGGGGGGGGGGGGAGCTAAGACATAGAGCTCCCCTGCTCTCCAGGAAATATTGAACTAGCCCGGCCTTCTGGCGCCAAAGAAAAGCCCGGGAAAGGACACCGATCAGAGGGAGCAGGCACCAGTCACTACTGTTGGACTTCTCCCCTGTTTGGCCTGTGGCTAAGTATCTGATCTATTTAAACACATATTACTGTATTTGCTGACTGCAAAGTGGGCTAGTAGGGGTTATGTGTAGTCCTCCTACTTGCCAATATATTATTTTGTTCAACAAATCTGACATAAGTTGTACTTGTAATTTGTTAATTACTTGTTTTTTTTTTTTTCCACTGTCCTCTCTGTTCTCTCTGTCTCTCTCTCAGCTAAATTAACTATTTAAGGCTGTGTGTTTGGTGTGCCTTCCTTTATAAAATGACAGATAAAGGAAAGGGCCCTAAAGTAAAGTATTTCACATGTTCAAAATGTAATGCAAAATTACCTAGTGGGCAGAAGGACCCGTTGGCACTATGTTCTGTCTGCGATGCAGGGGGTCCCCCTACGCAATCCCAGCTTTAAACAGCCCCACTGACGGAGGAACCGGCCTGGGTGGCCTCCCTGACAGTCGGTTTCCTCTTTAGCACAGATGGTGTCACAGTCCAATCAGTTGATGTCTACTGTGGCAGCCGCAGTGGCTAATAGTGCTAGTACGCCTTTGAGCCTCCCTACTGTCACATGTTCTATTGAAGCGTCTATGCCCGGACCTTCCTCATTGCTTACAGACCAGGCCCCTGTTCCCACAGAACCGGCATGGTCTGCAGCATTTATAAAGGGTTTGGATAAACTAAACCAGTTACTTGAATCCCCAAACATCCCGCCTGCTAAAAGGAAGAGGCCTAGGTCCACTAATACCCTTATGGTCCTTTCAGACCCGGAGGGGGTTTCAGAGGAGGAGGGAGAAGTATATTCTGATCCTGACCAGGTGCAACCTTTGGAACAGGAAGAAGACCCTAAAAGCCATTTTATTAATGATTTGGTTTTAGCGGTGAGAGAGGCGTTGTGTCACGGGCACTAGGAGTTGCTTACCCGAGTTTCACCAGATGGAACTCTGCTAGAGAGGCGGGGTTATGGCACGCACCTCAAAGCAGGCAGGTGAATGATTGGAGCGACACAACAGCAGGAGAGTAGAGATAGTCTGAGGAAGTCAGCGACTTGCAGCTATGGTTAGAGGAAAGTCAGCGACTTGGAGCAGTAAACTGGAGGCTGAAGATAATGTAGACACGAGGAGTGGACGTGGATAGGTGATGGTAGGTAGAGGAGGAGTCAGTGGTCTGCGTACAGCAAGTTGTACCACTGCAGTGATGGGAAGAATAATACTGGTGCAGGTAGGAAGCAGGGTAGTCGGTGGTCTGCGTTCAGCAAGTTGTACCACCGCTATGGTGAGGAGTCTGGTCCAGGTGTAGGTAGGTAATAGGAGAGTCACTGGTCTGCGTATAGCAAGTTGTACCACCGCTGTGATAGGAGGACTTGTCCAGGTGCGGGTAGGTAGCAGGGAAGTCAGTGGTCTGCGTGCAGCAAGTTGTACCACTGCTTTGAGAAGGAATGAGGACTTGTCCAGGTGCAGGAGAGTGAAGTTGAAAGACAAACTGTGGCTGTATGGAAACAGCGCGAGTAGAGCAATGTCTTGTGAGGCAGAGATGGAAGGCACAATGAATAGTCTGTATGGAGTAGATGCCTTGCAGGGAGGAGAAGCCGGTCACAGCAGATATGCACAATAACGCTAAGTAGTAGCGTGAGGAGATATCGTAGCTTGAGTGAAAGCTTGTCCTAAATGAAGCAACGCAGTAACAGTCTATATGGGTACTTGTACCCTGTGCAGCAAACAACAATGGATACAACTGGTATGCGAGCAATAGGCAATAGTCAATAGTCAGTAGAGCATACCCAGTTGTGTAGATCCGGAATCAGCTGAGAAGTGAAGCGTTGTAGCGGTATGGGAACCGCCGCTGAGTTGAGCAGGGAGCAGCGTGGAAGCTGAAGCACGAGTAGAGCTGGAAGAAGTTTGGAAACTGTACACACGAGTAGAGCTGGAAGCAGTTTGGAAACTGCACACAGGAGTAGAGCTGGAAGCAGTTTGGAAACTGCACACAGGAGTAGAGCTGGAAGCAGTTTGGAAACTGCACACACCTATAGAAGTTCACTGGGAGTGAGACTTCAAGATCAGGCCACTACCTAAGGCTGCAGGTGCCTTAAGTAGGGAGGGGTGATTGATCCATCAATCACATTAGTGGTCAGGTGTAGTTGTTAAAGGGACCTGCGCATGCCCAGTGCGACAGGATGGCGGACGGCCGCGGTTCCACACAGGTGTGAGCGGGAAATATGGAGAACCACGTACCAGAGTGGAGGCACTCACACTCCGGTGAGTGACACGTTGGACCTCCCAGAACCGGAGGATCCTACTCCTAGAGACAGAAGTCTCTTTAAGAAGGCCAAAAGGAAGGCTATCCATTTTCCCCCTACTGTAGATCTCGGAGATATTGCAGAGGGAGCCTGGAAACAACCTGATAAAACGTTCTCTTCCCAGAAAGTTCCCTTCCCTGTATCCATTACAGGAGGAAGATGTGGCCCGCTGGGAGAGTATTCCTAAGGTAGATATTCCAGTAGCCCATTTGACAAGACACACTTCACTATCAGTCCCAGGTTCAGCAACTCTGTAGGATGTCAATGATCGCAGGGTGGAATCCCAGCTAAAATCTATATTTGTAGCTGCGGGTTCTTCCTTTTAGACACATTTGCTTCAGCTTGGGTTGCTAGAGCCATGGAAACATGGGCAGACCAACTGGCAGAGGCCTTACAGGACTCGGATTTACTTCCCCAGGCTTTGCATCTGAAAGAGGCATCGGGGGTACCTTTTATGAGGCGGCTCAGAACACAGCGTCTGTGTCCTCCTCTATTCAGGCTGCATCCATTTCAGCAAGAAGAACATTATGGCTGAAATCCTGGGAAGGAGACTCGGAATCAAAAAAGTCAGTTGAATCCATTCCTTTTTCAGCAGCAGGTCTGTTCGGGCCGGAATTGGATAATATTATTTCCCAGGCAACGGGGCAAAAGCACTTCTTTGCCGGTTTTCTCAGGTAGGGGCAGGACTCCTCGGGTCAGCTCCTTTCGTCAGCCCTTTACAGAGAACTCCTGGCCTAGAGGACAGTCATTTAGAGGTAGACAACCAAATGCTCGAGGCTACTCTGTCAGGGGTAGATAACATAGTAACATAGTTGATGAGGTTGAAAAAAGACACCAGTCCATCAAGTTCAACCTATTTTGGATCTCCTGCGATCCTGCACTTATATTTGAAATTAATCCAGAGTAAGCAACCGCCAATCTGTTTCAATTTTGAAAATCCCCCCAGACTCAATATTGCAATCCAATTTTTACCCTATATCCACTACTATCCTTTATTTTAAATTAACGGTCGTATCCCTGGATACACCTTTCCGCTAAAAATTTGTCTAACCCTTTCTTAAACGTATCTATTGAATCTGCCATCACAACCTTGCCTGGCAATGAATTCCATATATTGACTGCCCTTACTGTAAAGAACCCCTTCCTTTGCTGGTTGTGAAATTTCCTCTCCTCTAACCTTAGGGGATGACCACGTGTCCTGTGTATGGTCCTTGGGGTAAAAAGTTCCCATGAAAGCTCTCCGTATTGACCCCTAATGTATTTGTACATAGTAATCATATCTCCCCTTAGACGCCTCTTTTCTAAAGTAAACATGCCTAAACTGGCTAACCTTTCCTCATAACTTAATGACTCCATACCCTTTATCAATTTTGTCGCCCTTCTCTGAACCCTTTCTAGTTCCAAATTATCTTTTTTATAGAGTGGTGCCCAGAACTGTACTGCATATTCAAGATGAGGTCTTACCAACGATTTATACAGTGGCAAAATTACACTGTCTTCCCTTGCATCTATGCCCCTTTTTATGCATGCCAATACTTTGTTTGCCCTTGCAGCTGCTGCTTGACATTGAGCACTATTGCTAAGTCTACTGTCTACGAGCACTCCCAAATCCTTTTCCATTATAGATTCTCCTAAATTAATTCCATTTAATTTATAGATTGCGTTTTTGTTTTTGATCCCTGAATGCATAACCTTACATTTATCTGTGTTAAACCTCATATTCAATTTGGCCGCCCAATCCTCCAGTTTTTTAAGTCCCTCTGTAGAGAAGCTACATCTTGCTCTGATTTTATTACCTTAGAGTTTAGTGTCATCTGCAAAAATAGAAACTTTACTCTCTAAACCACCACCAAGGTCATTAATAAATATATTAAAAAGGAGTGGTCCCAGCACGGAACCTTGAGGTACTCCACTTAAGACTTTTGACCAATTAGAAAATGTTCAGTTTATCACAACTCTCTGTTCCCTATTCTCTAACCAGTTTTCGATCCAAGTACAAATTTTGATTTCTAGACCCAGTTCCCTTATTTTGTAAACCAACCTCTTGTGTGGCACTGTATCAAAGGCCTTTCCAAAATCTAAGTAGACCACATCTACTGTCCTGCCCTGGTCTAAGTTCCAACTAACTTCCTCGTAGAAACTAATTAGATTGGTTTGACATGACCTATCCCTCACAAATCCATGTTGATTCCCACTAATAATTTTATTGCGTACCAAGTAATCCTGAATACTGTCCCTTAAAATACCTTCCAGTAGTTTCCCCACTATTGATGTCAGGCTTACAGGTCTATAATTCTCTGGTTGTGATCTCGTCCCCTTTTTAAACAACGGCACCACATCTGCTATTCGCCAATCCCTTGGTACTGAGCCTGATGAGATTGAATCTCTGAAAATTAAGAATAGCGGTCTAGCTATTTCCGAGTTTAACTCCATAAGGACCCTTGGGTGTATGCCATCTGGACCTGGAGCTTTATTTATCTTAATATTCTTCAGTCGCCTTTGGACTTCTTCCTCTGACAACCAAGTATTAATTAATGGCATGGTTTCATTTCCATTTTTATGTATTACTCCTGCCATTTGTTCCTCTCTGGTAAATACTGAAGAAAAGAACGTGTTTAATATCTCTGCTTTTTCCTTAGTATCATTTATCAATTCACCCATCTCACTTCTTAGGGATCCTATATTATCTTTTTTAATCCTTTTGCCATTTATATACTTAAAAAACTTTTTGGGGTTTGTCTTACTTTCTTTTGCAACGTGCCTTTCATTTTCTAATTTAGCCAATCTAATTTCCTTTTTGCATGTTTTATTACATTCCTTGTACCTACGAAAGGACTCCTCAGACCCTTCTGACTTCCTCCTTTGCATTTCTTCCCTTACCTTTTTATTTAGCCACATTGGTTTAGACTTAATTCTTTTACATTTATTTCCCATAGGAATGAACTAATACGTGTATGTTTCCAACAACATTTTAAAGACAGCCCACATTTCTTCCGTATTTTTTCCTTCAAAAGCTTTGTCCCAGTCTATGCTCTTTATAGACTCCTTTAGCATATTAAAATTTGCCTTTTTAAAGTTTAAAGTCCTAGTTGATCCCTTATACCGTTGCTTCTGGAAACTAATTTCAAATGAGACCATATTATGATCACTGTTTCCCAAGTGCTCCTTTACTTGAATATTTGATATTACGTCTACATTGTTTGTTATTACTAGGTCCAGTATAGTCCGGTTCCTAGTTGGTTCCTCTACTAATTGGGACATGTAATGGTCTTTTAGCGTGCTCAGAAACCTATTTCCCCTAGCTGTACCGCAGGTCTCAGTACTCCAATCAATGTCCGGATAATTAAAATTTGACCTAGTTGTGTAGTCTTTTCAATTTGCTGTAGAAGTTGGGCTTCCTCAATCGTACTAATATCTGGCGGTTTATAGCATATCCCTATCAGAAACTTCTCTGAACTTTTTCCTCCGCTGGATATTTCCACCCACAATGCCTCTATATTATCACCAATTATCTCGTATATAACTTCCTGAATACTTGGTTTTAATTCTGGCTTAATATAAAGACATACTCCTCCTCCCCTTGTACTTACTCTATCCCTCCTGAATAGAGAATAGCCTTCCTAAGAGAGAATAGCCTTCTCTTTGTTTGCGGCTAGGCGCCAGGCCTCTAGGACACAGGAGAAGCCTGCGTCCTGACGACCACTCTACTCTGCCAGAGGTGGCTCCGGGGGGGGGGAGGGGGAGACGTCTGTCTCTGTTTGGGAACAGTAGGCAGCGTCATCCCAAGGCACTTGGATTCGGGGTATTATAGCAAAGGAATACATGATAGACCTGCTGGGTCAGGTACCACATTGTTTCTTTGTAACACCGCTACCCCGAGAGCGATCAAGAAGTCAGGCAATACAGGTTTGTGTCGTCTCTCTTCTTTCACAAAGAGTCATCTGCAGCCTAAGATTCACAGTGGGGTCCTCCCATTACCAGAGAGGTTGGGGTGCGGTAATCTTGCATCTCTGGCTCCAGGGACCTTGGTCGGTTCAGGAATCAGCCTTACCAATAAATGGGTTAGAGTTGTAGGCAATGCTTTTAGCCCTTCGGGGGGCCCAGTCCCTCCTTTAGGGCCACCCTGTCAGAATTCAGTCTGACAATGCCACATGTCAACAGTCAGGGAGGAACCAGGAGTGCAGCCGCGATGAAAATTGCAGCTCAGATTTTTTGTTGGACAGAACAGTATGTTCCCGCAATTTCGGCAGTATTTATTCCAAGAATAAGGAATTGGGAGGCCGACTACCTAAGTCGAAATCAAATGATGCCGGGGGCCTGGTCACTCCATCCGGAAGTGTTTCAGTCTCTAGTTCAGAGGTGGGGTCTTCCGGATATAGATCTCAGGGCCTCCAGACACAACAAGAAGGTTCACAGGTTTTGCGCAAGGGCAAGAGATCCCTTAGCGGTGGAAGTGGACGTAATGACGTCATGGGAGCTCAGGTTGGGATACCTGTTTCCTCTGATTCCCATGCTTCCTCGCGTGCTAATAGCTCCCTCATGGCCACGTCGTGTGTGGTACGCAGACATAATCTCTATGGCGATAGGATAGGGATTTCGTCTTCCGTCACGAGTCTACCTCCTTCTTCAGGGTCCCTTCCGTCACCAGAATTTACCTCAGCTCAGTTTAACGGCATGGCTGTTGAAGCCAGCCTCTGAAGGGCTAGGGGTTTTTCCTCCAGCATAGTTAACACTATGATGCAAGCTCGAAAACCAGTTTTGGCTCGCATCTATCAGCGGATTTGGAGAGCCTATATCAGATGGTGTGAAAATAGGTCATATCACACGTCTTCTTTCCGTCTCCCTCGCTTATTGGCCTTTCTTCAGCATGGGCTGGAAGCAGGTCTTCGTTTAGGTTCCCTAAGGGTTCAGGTATCGGCACTGTCAGTCTTTTTTTCATCGGAAATTAGCGGATTTGCCAGATATCAAGACTTTTCTTCAGGGAGTCTTACATATTCAACCTCCCTATGTTCCACCTACAGCACCATGGGATCTTAACCTGGTACTGGACATGCTTAAAGGGCCTCCCTTTGAACCTTTACCTGAAGCAGATTTTAGGTGTTTGACCTGGAAGGTTGTTTTTCTTTTGACAATTGCATCGGCACGGAGGGTATCTGAATTGGGAGCTCTGTCTTGCCGGGAACCATATCTGATTTTTCATGAGGACAGAGCGGTTTTGAGAACACTTCCCTCTTTTGCTCCAAAAGTGGTGTCCTCCTTTCATTTGAACCAGGAAATTGTAGTTCCAGTTTTTTCATCTACTGCTCACTCTGATCGGCAGTCTATGAAAAAGTTAGATGTGGTCAGGGCTATCCATATTTATGTCAAAAGAACATCTCAAATAAGACGAACCGATTCTGTTTGTCCTATATGATTCGAACAAAAGAGGCTGGCCAGCCTCTAAACAGTCCATTGCAAGATGGATTACGGCAACTATTAGGCAGGCTTACATGACAGCTGACCTGCCTGTGCCTGAGAGACTTACGGCCCATTCCACCAGATCGATAGGGGCGTCATGGGCAGCAAGAAATGGGGCTTCTGCTGACCAGCTATGCAGGGCAGCCACCTGGTCTTCTGTCCACACATTTACCAAATTCTATCAAAATAATCTATTCGCATCCGCAGATGCAGATTTCGCTCGTAGTGCTCTACGAGCAGGGTTTTCAGAGCGGTTCCACCCTTAGGGGGCTGCTTTAGAACGTCCCCATGGTAAGCAGTGTCCCCCAGACTGAATGAAAGAGAAAAGAGGATATACTTACGTTAAATCCGTTTCTCTGATTCTGTCTGGGGGACACTGCGATCCCTCCTTTCTGCCTTTCCTCTGTGTGCTCTTGGTTGATTGACCTATCTCCTTGGGGCTTTTTGAATTAACTGAGGAGGAAGAGGAAGAGCCGGGGGTTTGGGGAGGGGAGGGGTCTGTCAGCAGTGCTAAAGATTAGCTAGGTGCCAACTCCCGTGCTCCCCTACACAACCCATGGTAAGCAGTGTCCCCCAGACGGAATCAGAGAAACGGATTTAAAGTAAGTATATAAATCCTCTTTTTGAGGGTTATAACAGAGAAACAAATAGGGTGGTGGTCTGACGGGGTGGGTTTCTCATTATACCAGAGACTTCTAACCCATTCAGTAAAACAAGATAAAGTGTGTGTGTGTGACTACTGTTGTGTGTAGCAGAGGGAATATTTTGTTTGTTGCCCATTCATTCTGTTGACCAAGGTATGAGTGTTCATCAACCCTTGGATTGAAATGCCCCACAATAAGTTCTATTTGATCCGTGATTAGACCAGTAACCATGTCTGCAATTTATTGCAGCAATATGTTCCCATCTCCAGGGGGACGGTAGATCAGAAGGACTCTGAAACCCCAAACCTGTAGAACTCCAGGCAACAATACAATCAAATTACCAAGTTATTTATAATGAGTAGTCCCTAAGTTTAAATGTATGTTTTTTTTTTTTTGTTTTTTTTTTATTTTAAAGCAAATTGCCACTCCATCTCCCCTGTGGGCATGTCTTGAGCCAAATTATTTGCCGGGAATGCAGCTTCCAAAATAGGGGTTGCGTTTTAGTCTAGTCAGGTCTCCGTAATCTATTATTGCTCTGATAATTTTGAATCCAATGTTTGGGTCCCTTTATAAATACTTATCCCTATAATCGTTACTTCTTTTTCTGACATAATCCATATGAGTTTATAAGAAAGGAAGGAGAAAAAAAACTGAGTGCATTGAACAGTTCAAGTGAACACGAGAAACACCAGACGTGAAATGAGTCGATCTCCAATGAGCCTGCATGGATATTGGGCTGCTCCTGATTGGCTGCTTGTCCATTAAGCAGACTATTTCACTGGAGATTAATTCTTTGCAATAAAATGGGCAAAAAAATGTTGTGGTTTGTTTTTTTTACATTGAAATGGGAGGGTGTTTGAACTAAAAGCACATACTTTGAACTAAAGTATTGTGTGGTTCTTATGTTGACATTAGTCCGCCTTTCAAAAAGGCAAAATGCAAAATTCTAAGTTCTCATAATAACATCTGCACTTAAACAATAATGCACTCTTTTTTTTTTTTTTTTTTTTTGCCTTTTTGCAGTATCAACGAAATGCAAAAGGTGTAGGAATAATGAGTAGCCAAACCAGACTTACCATTTTGAAAAGTAGAAAACCTACCATATCTGCATACCCCTGAGTTTATTGAAGCCAGGATGGGGGAAGATATGACCACTGTATCCCCCTTTCTCTAGACAAAATGCTTTCTGTAGTGTAGGGTGTTATTGCCTGCTGCTTACAAGACAAGAACTACTAAGGGGCACCTAATTTTGAAAAGGACACCCCTGTAGTTCCAACAAAAGTTTTGCTGAATTTCTAGGTGCCAGGATGGTGCAAATATGTGCATTGTAAGTTCTCCCCCATCCTGGGTGCCTTAATAGTTTTCTGTAGTGTAAGGCGTTTATTGCCTTGTGATCAAAAACAATAACTACTAAAGGACCGTATCGATTGACGTACGGGACTCCCCTCTTTCAAATTAGGGTTGCTTGATCGTTTTAAAGTCAGGCTTGAGGAGATTTATGCCCTTGTTCCCATTCCTCAACATCATCATCATCATCAACATATATATAGCGCCACTGATTCCGCTGCGCTGTACAGAGAACTCATTCACATCAGTCCCTGCCCCATTGGAGCTTACAGTCTAAATTCCCTAACATACATACACACAGACAGAGAGAGAGAGATTAGGGTCAATTTTGATAGCAGTCAATTAACCTACTAGTATGTTTTTGGAGTGTGGGAGTAAACCGGAGCACCAGGAGGAAACCCACGCAAACACTGGGAGAACATACAAACTCCACACAGATAAGGCCATGGTCAGGAATTGAACTCATGACCCCAGTGCTGTAAAGGCAGAAATGCTAACCACTTAGCCACGTGCTGCCCCATCTAAATTATTTCTGGAATGTAGGGGATATTGTGTGATAATCCTACACGATCACCAAAAAATAACTAATAAGAGAAGCATCTCATTTGAAGGAAGGGACTTCCCTAATTCAAAGTATTGTTGGAACCTTTTTGAACTGAAGTGGTTAATAATGCAGGGGTACTATAATAAACAGAAAAAAAAAAAGATAAGGAAAATATTGAGCAGTACCCCTTTATTATTTTATCTTAAGGGTGCACTGTTCATTTTTTATTATAAAGGGGGCAAGATGAATTTATTTAACTTGAGTACTATCAATTTATTTCATTAGGTGGCCAACACTATGTGGCACTAGTAGCATTCATGTTGTCCATGTGCATTATGGTGCTTGCAGTATGTGCATATAGATATGATTAAAAATTATATAACTTGAAATAACCCCTCCACCTTGTATCTTGCTTGTATTACAGTATTGATTGTGCTGGTATTCTAAAGTTGCGGAATTCTGACATTGAACTGCGAAAAGGAGAGACTGACATTGGTAGGAAGAATACACGTGTTCGTCTGGTGTTCAGAGTGCACATACCCCAACCTAGTGGGAAGGTCTTGTCTTTACAAACTGCTTCCATACCAATTGAATGTTGTAAGTATTACATACGCTTGACAAACTACTGCACAATCAAGGAAAAAATATTTTATGTTTTATGTTGGTACTGTTTGATTTTTTTTTTCTGTATGTTGGGTTTTGTTTAGTTATTGTGTGATTTATAGATAAACATACATTTCCGCTTCAATCCTCCATAGCAGCCACTACGTTGGGTAAGTTTCCTTTTTAGATTAGGTATACACCGGGTAAGCAAAAACCCCACCAGACAGTACATAATGCAGCTCCTCCTCTTCCTTTGTATGTTTTCTTGTCTACCATTTTTACTGACCTACCTAATTAGAGAAATTTCCTGATACATCAAGATGTGTAAGTAATAAAGAATAAGCACAGGTGAAAAAACGTTTGTTTTGAATGTATAAAGTGTATAGTGACTGCGCTCGTAATGAGTATTAAGTAAAAATCGCATTCCCATTCATAATAAACCATAAATTATTTATTCTTAAAAATTAATATAAACAGATAAATTTCGATTTAAACACCTTAATAAAAGAAACACAATTGCATGAACCATATAAATAAAGTGTTGATTACTGGAATGGCGTGCAGTAAATATGACCTGGTCTGATGGTATATTCAGAAATAAAACAGTCTCTGTTTAGTTTCACTTCAGTTTGCTAAAAACGGCACTGTCCAATGACTATAACTACAGGAGCCAGATAGTAGCAATCTTAATTATGTTTCTGCACAGCATGGTTAAATTACCATATAAACGTATACTCGCATCATTCCCCACGCTAAGTTGATGCAGCACCTTGCGCTCTGTTCCACTTGGTGAAGTATGGACACTTCAGTGTCGCCCTGAGATTTAACAGTTTACAGTCCAAATCGCATTGTTGGGTGGTGTGGATTCTCTTCAGCCAGAGGATTTTCCACAATGTATATGATATTGAAGTAGCAGGGTAAGCACTGATAATATGAATTCTGAGGTCTTGCACATACAATGCACAAACTAAACAGAATGTGCAAGACCTCAGAATTCATATTATCAGTGCTTCACCCTCTACTTTAATAATATATACATTGTGGAGAATGCACTTTTAGATGTAACATAGTAACATAGTTGATGAGGTTGAAAAAAGACACCAGTCCATCAAGTTCAACCTATTTTGGATCTCTTGCGATCCTGCACTTATATTTGAAATGAATCCAGAGTAAGCAACCGCCCATCTGTTTCAATTTTGAAAATCCCCCCAGACTCAATATTGCAATCCAATTTTTACCCTATATCCACTACTATCCTTTATTTTAAATTAACGGTCGTATCCCTGGATACACCTTTCCGCTAAAAATTTGTCTAACCCTTTCTTAAACATATCTATTGAATCTGCCATCACAACCTTCCCTGGCAATGAATTCCATATCTTGACTGCCCTTACTGTAAAGAACCCCTTCCTTTGCTGGTTGTGAAATTTCCTCTCCTCTAACCTTAGGGGATGACCACGTGTCCTGTGTATGGTCCTTGGGGTAAAAAGTTCCCATGAAAGCTCTCCGTATTGACCCCTAATGTATTTGTACATAGTAATCATATCTCCCCTTAGACGCCTCTTTTCTAAAGTAAACATGCCTAAACTGGCTAACCTTTCCTCATAACTTAATGACTCCATACCCTTTATCAATTTTGTCGCCCTTCTCTGAACCCTTTCTAGTTCCAAATTATCTTTTTTATAGAGTGGTGCCCAGAACTGTACTGCATATTCAAGATGAGGTCTTACCAACGATTTATACAGTGGCAAAATTACACTGTCTTCCCTTGCATCTATGCCCCTTTTTATGCATGCCAATACTTTGTTTGCCCTTGCCGCTGCTGCTTGACATTGAGCACTATTGCTAAGTCTACTGTCTACGAGCACTCCCAAATCCTTTTCCATTATAGATTCTCCCAAATTAATTCCATTTAATTAATAGATTGCGTTCTTGATTTTGATCCCTGAATGCATAACCTTACATTTATCTGTGTTAAACCTCATATTCCATTTAGCCGCCCAATCCTCCAGTTTTTTTAAGTCCCTCTGTAGAGAAGCTACATCTTGCTCTGATTTTATTACCTTACAGAGTTTAGTGTCATCTGCAAAAATAGAAACTTTTCTCTGTAAACCATCACCAAGGTCTTTAATAAATATATTAAAAAGGAGTGGTCCCAGCACGGAACCTTGAGGTACTCCACTTAAGACCTTTGACCAATTAGAAAATGTTCCATTTATCACAACTCTCTGTTCCCTATTCTCTAACCAGTTTTCGATCCAAGTACAAATTTTGATTTCTAGACCCAGTTCCCTTATTTTGTAAACCAACCTCTTGTGTGGCACTGTATCAAAGGCCTTTCCAAAATCTAAGTAGACCACATCTACTGTCCTGCCCTGGTCTAAGTGCCCACTAACTTCCTCGTAGAAACTAATTAGATTGGTTTGACATGACCTATCCCTCACAAATCCATGTTGATTCCCACTAATAATTTTATTGCGTACCAAGTAATCCTGAATACTGTCCCTTAAAATACCTTCCAGTAGTTTCCCCACTATTGATGTCAGGCTTACAGGTCTATAATTCTCTGGTTGTGATCTCGTCCCCTTTTTAAACAACGGCACCACATCTGCTATTCGCCAATCCCTTGGTACTGAGCCTGATGAGATTGAATCTCTGAAAATTAAGAATAGCGGTCTAGCTATTTGTCATAGTTTAAGAAACGGCTTTGGAAATTACTCAAAGACTCGGAGGAAGAGGAGCAGCTGCATTATATACTGTCAGGGCATAGCTTGTCTCCACCTAAATTTCAAAAGGAATGTGTCCATTGCAGTAGCTGCCTTGGCCAATTGTCATGTTTCGCATTTGAATGCTTGCAATGATTTTTGTGACTTTTGCTGTTTTTTGATATATTTTTCTGTCTGTTTTTCTTTTTTTGTTTTGCTCTTCAAACTTTTTATTTTTCCTCTGGTGTCAGCTCAGCGATCTGCTCAGGAGTTACCGCAGGTGGACAAATATAACATTAGTAGCTGCACAGTAACAGGAGGAACAGAGTTGATTATCACAGGATCCAACATCCTCTCTGAGTCCAAAGTAATCTTCGTTGAGAAGGGACAAGGTACGATTCTTTAAAATATTATAATACCTGTAAGATATTTATGTAGACATTTTTTTATTAAAACAAGGTGACTTTTTTTTAACTTCAATAGTATTTTATTGTTGATTGTTCAAAAATTATGTGGTACAGAAAATAAAAAATGGCATGGGGGTAAGGGAAGGGCACACACAACAAATAAGGGAAGGGGTTAGAGGGGTAAAAGGGGGTACATAGTGGGAGGGCTCCACATTATACAATTCTGCTTCTAAACCACATTGTGCACAAACCCAGTTGGTTCCTTCTGAGTTTGTGAGATTTACCTTAATTAAGCGGGCACAAAGTAACTACTACTAATGGGAACATTGGGAAACTTCACTAAGTGGAGGTGATGCGGATAGGAAATTAGAATCTTTTCGCTCTGTAGATGCTCCCTCTCCTTCAGTAACATACACATGCCAGCTGAACCATTTCATTATCTGGGATGAGGGGGCAGTGGAGTAGGGCATCCCCATTGTCTCCATTTCAAAGCTGAATTGCATCTTGGCCACTACTTTCCATATCAAGGGTATCTGGGGTGACTTCCAACCTTGAGCTAAGGAGGCTCTTGCGGCAATCAGAATATGACTAAAGACATATTTAGTGTGTGATGGAAACTGGGGGGGGGTGGGGGTGGTAATGCTGCAGTAACGCGACCTTCGGGGTAGGTCAGAGATTCTGTCTAGTAACCTTATTGGCTAAATGGAAGATTTGTACCCAGAACGACTGTATATGGGGACAGTTCCAGAATATATGCATCAAATCCCCCGGTATATTACATTGCCGCCAGCAATGTTTTGACTGGGAGGGCCACATTTTATGAAGTCTAGTTGGGGTGAGATATAATCTATTGATTAATTTTATCATCATTTCTGTGTGATTTATACATTTGGACATTCGGAACGAATTTGTAAAAATGGCTTCCCATTCCTCACTTTCCATCTCTAAGTGAAGGTCAGATTCCCACTGCAATTGTACCTTATTTTTCTTTTCTGATGTAGAGGGGAGGGTATAGCAGTACCAGAAGGTAATGCTGGCTCTATCTCCTTTTGTTTAGTGAACAGCAAGGGTGGAGGTGTCGTAATGGGTAGGCGTAGTCTGGGAAGGGAATTAAACCAGTGTCTGAGCTGCAGGTATTTAACACAAATAAAGGAAAGATTTCATCTCTCCTCCCAGGGATTTTATAAAGATAGTAGACTCTGATCGTCTAGTAGATCAGTAAATAAAGCAATACCGTTTGATATCCATAAGCTAAGATTTAAGTTGGGGATTAATTTAGCCACTGCAGCTAAAGAAATATTTTTTGTCGGGACCATAATCATAGAATTGGCCTTTTAACACTTTGTTCCACACCACCAGGGTGTCCCGAGTTTTCTTTGGTAATTGGGCATTCACAGGGCGCCAATTTTTTGGAACCCAGATCAAATCAGCCACTGGAAAATGCGGGTTAAGAGCTTTCTCCAAATCCACCCATGGTTTTTGGTGTGTCGGAAGGGACCAATCACGAAGCTGAGAAAGTAAACCCGCTGCATGGTATCTGTACAAGTCTGCCAACGCCAAACCTCCCTGTTGCTTAGGCAAATACATCCGAGAGCTGGCTATTCATGGGGGTTTGTGCTTCCAAACATATAATATCATAACCGAATGTAATTTATCTAATAGCTGTTTGGGGATACGAACAGGGATAGTACGGAATAAGTACATAATTTTTGGAAGCAACATCATCTTGAAGGCCGCGATCCTTCCCAACCAGGAGACCTCGCAGCAGACCCAGGATTTACTTAAAGTTGAAATTTGAAGGATTAAACTTGAAAAATTAAGGTTAATTGTATTATCAAATGACGAAGTGATTTGAACACCCAAATATTACAGTGCCGATGTCTTCCAAGAGTATTGGAAAGTTGTTTTTAGGCGTTGGACCCTCCAATGGGGAATGTTTATTGGAAGAGCTTCTGATTTAGTAGCGTTTAGCTTATAATATGAAGCACGGCTATTTGTATCTAAAATATTATGAAGGGTCGGCAGCGAAGTCTCCGGATCAGTTACAAAGAGCAGAACGTCATCAGCAACAGAACATATTTTATGCAAAGTATTTTTAACAATGGCACTAGGAAACAGGCGAAGATCTAATGGAAATGGTAAGGGGTTCCATTGCCAGAACAAATATCAGCGGAGATAAGGGACAACCCTGTCGAGTTCCGTTTGTAATCGTGAATCTATCCCACAGGAATCCGTTGCTAAACACTCTAGCCGATGGGTGAGAGTATAAGGCCGAAATAGCCCTCAAGAAATCGCCCTGAAATCCAAACTGGAGAAGGACTTCCTCCATATAACCCAAATGTAATCTATCAAATGCCTTCTCGGCATCGAGGGATAGGTCTAACAGCTCAGACCGGGCCTCTGAGAACCATTCTATAATATTAAGCACTCTTCTCTAGTTGAGACACAATGCTGGGTCCTTCCCCGGTTTGGGTATAGCCATGATTCGAGATTCAAACATTTCAGTGGGAAATGACCCATGTGTCGTACCCGCGTTAAAATGTTGTTCTAATAATGGGAGGAGATCTTCCTGGAATATAACATAAAAATTGATATAGCCATCAGGCCCAGGTGCTTTGTCTCTTAGTAGGATTTTAATAACTATTTGTATTTCAGCTTGTGACCAGGGGGCAGTCAGGGATTCCACAGTCTTCGGGTCTATTTTAGGGATATGCAAGCTACTTAAAAAACCATCTATGTCTGCCAAAGACTGTTGATGTGATAGGCTATCGTTTTTCAAATTATAGCGTTTAGCATAATACTGAGCGAACATATTGGCTATACTTCTAGGGTAACAAATTTTTTTGTCCATTTTCGTCCACTAGATGTTTAATTCTATGTTTAGCTCGTTGACCCCTACACTTTCTAGCCAAAAGCCTCCCTGCTCTGTTCCCTGTGACATAAAATTTTTGCCTAAATTTAGGCAAAGCTTGTTGTGTTTTGGCCATCAACAATTTCTGGAGTTGACCTCGGACCTGTGTCAGTTTTTTCTTAAATTCCGTACAGGGGCGCTCCTTATTTTGGCATTCTAGGGCTTGTAGTTTTAATTCTAGTTAAGTTTGTTGGTGTGCATTAGCTCTTTTTAAATGGGATCCTGTCTGAATCGCCACACCCCTCAAAACTGCCTTCAGAGCACACCAAAAATTTTAAATATTAGTGTCCTCCGGGGAATTGTTTTGACAATATTGATGGAGAGCATTCTTGAGGTCTAATTTAGCTTCCAGAAGTGTCAATAGATGTGTTGGCATGCGCCAGGGTCCAGGAGGTTCGTATGGTCTTACTCTATGCCAAGTCCACAACACTGGAGCATGGTCAGACCAAGAGATTGGTAGAATTTTAATTTGTTTAGTGGCCTGTAATGTCCACTTATCAGTTAACATAAGATCTATACGGGAGTATGAATTATGAACAGAGGAAAAATATGTGTAATCTCTGCCACTTGGTTCCGAGGTTCTACAGACATCATACAGGTCAAACTCTATCCGCTTAGAAAAGGCTAGTGAAGGTCCTGGTATAGTGGGAAGGGAAGGCTTATATGGGGAAGATGAAGAAGGGGAGGACCTATCTAGCCTAGGGTCTGCCACAATATTAAAGTTCCCCATAACAATCAATTTACCCTCTTTGTGTTTCTCTATTTCCCGGAACACTTCTTAAAAAAGGAATCTGACAGGAATTTGGAACGTAAAGTGAAACCAAGGTCACTTGTTTGTTTTCTAGTAGCCCGACTAGAATCCAGTACCTACCCGCTTTATCTGGTATGGTAGACTTATTCACATAAGTAACTCTACTACTAAATAATAAGGCTACACCATTACGTTTTAATGGGCCATTTGCCGTGAAACAAGTCAGATAATGGTTATCTCGAAAAGTGGGGGGAGCTGCGGCTCTAAAATGTGTTTCCTGCAGGGCCACTACGTCGTCCTGAAGCTTGTGAAATTAAGTTAGGGCTAGTCTCCTTTTAGTTGGAGAATTCAGACCCCTAACGTTTTGCGTAACAAATTTAACCATTTAGAATAATAAGTATAAGGTGACATTTTTTATATTCGGTATCGGACTCATTGCTATCTTAAGGTTTTCTTAATTTCTGTAGGAATTTAGCCAAAAGTTAAAAGCAACTAACATGGTGGTATATTGATTACTTTTAAATTTCATGACCAAGCAGAATTGAATGAGATTTCCTGTTTTCAGTTTATACACTCTAGCTCTTACTTGTTGATTCATGTTTGAAAACACATCAATGCAGTCTACAGTTTACACTTTAATCATCTACAAGACCTCTTTTAATTTGGAAAATGCATGATTTTTTTCTTTGTAGAATTTGAATCCTAAACGTTATTTCACTAAAGGTATCTGAGGTAAGTCAGGGCCAACATTTGGGCAGGCCTGATTCTCTTGTGGCTACCTGCAGACCTGTTTTATGCACACTTTCTTTACAGCATTGTTGTAGCCACTGATATGTGGAATTAAACATTTGTAGCAGCTCTTATTTTCACCTTCATCCTATTTAGGGGCATTATGAACCATGGTGGTATTGAATAAGGCACCTAAAAAGCTATAAACTTGTTTGCATACTCTCCCTCTATACCTCTTCTAGCAATACTTCCTCTTCTTTTTTTTTTTTTTTAACCAAGTGTTAGACTGTCATAAAGAATTAACAATGCAATATGGATACATGTTATATCATACAAAATATAATCAATACTTAGCATAATGGAGCAGAGCTCTCCGAGTGTCGAAGAGAAAATAGTCCGATTCTCTAAAATAAAGACCGGTATATTTTTATATTTAAAAGAGAAGAAAGGAAAGAAGAAGAAAGAAATAGAGGAAGAAAGGTGATGGAGGAGAAGGGGAGGTGTGGGAGAGACCAGTCTTGAATCAAAAGCAGTGAGTCATGAGGGGGAGGGGTTGCAAATGGGTAGGGGGTATGATTAAGTAAAGGGAGAGCGGTATTGGAACTATGACAACCATGGGTCCCAGACCTTGTTAAAAGATTTGCCCGTTTTTCGTATAATGCTAGTCACGTATTCCATTCTATATGTTTGCCAGATCCTATTAGTTATAGCGGAAAATGAAGGGGGGGCAACCTGCTTCCAGTCAATAGCAATTTGGCATGTGGCCACTGAAATAATGTGACGAGCAAGTTTATTTTGGTGCCTAGTAGCCATGGGAAACCCGAGGGGTAGAAGGAAAAATAAGGGAATTTGGATCAACATTTCTATCAAAGATTTAATTTTGACGCCAGAAGGGGATTAATTTCGGACAGTCCCACCATTTGTGTAAGAAAGAGCCTGCGCCAGAGCATAGACGCCAACGTATATCAGAGGAATCGGGCAGTATCTTTTGTATCTGTGTCTCTCTGTCTGTCTACCCCTCCCCTTAGATTGTACGCTCCCTTGAGCAGGGCCATCTCTCCTCCTGTTTCCTTCACTTCTAACACTGCTCTCCAGCTACCTTTCCCCCCACCCCTCTGGGGGTCTCCCCGTCATTCGTGCCCTTCCTCTTGGGCTCCAGCGCTTGCTGGTCTTCCCTCCCCCTCTCTCTAGCTGTGCTTTGAGCTTACTGAGTTACTGTGCTTATTGTTTACTGTACCGTGCTGTCCCATCTTGTATTGTACTTGTTTGTCCCTGTACGGCGCTACGGACACTTTGTGGCGCCTTATAAATAAAAATTAATAATAATAATAATAATAATAATAGTCGAGTAGGAACATAGTACCACCGGAAGAGGAGTTTGTAAACATTTTCCTTTATTCAAACACAAATTGAGCTGGAGGCAGCATTGTCCCGAATTTCCAACCATTCCTCCGTATCAAAAGGGAGTGCCCAGGTCGTGCTCCCATGCCAACTCATGAGGGTCTCGAGGAGGAGTAGAGGGAGTGATTAATTCAGAGTAGATATTAGATAGAAGACCTGATGTCGATGCCTGGCGCAGGCACAATGTTTCGAGTGTTGAGAGGTTGAGCTCAGGGAGGACAGAAACCTCCCGTTGAGCAGAAGGGTGAAAACGTAATTTGGTGATGGTGTGAAAATTGCGAATTTGAAGGAATTGGTAAAATATCCGTGTGGGCAGGTCAATTATATCTTGGATGTTCGCGAACTGGGGAAATGATATACTGTGCGTTATGTCATTTAGGAAAAACGTATCCCTCGGGAGTGCCATGGAAGGAACGCGGAATGGTGTAGGCCTGGAGGGAAGTCAGGGTTATTAAATAGGGGGATTATTGGTGATGGGAGCGGAGAGAGACCATAGAGCCTGATGGATGAGTCCCATAAAGCTAGAGAAAGGGAGATTATGGGATGAGACAGAGCTTTTTTAGGGCGACATGCTCTTGGAATCCACAGAAGGGGAGGCAGGAGTAAGCATCCCCAGACTCTCAGCCTCCAATGTCACCCAGACCCTAGCAGAGGTAGGACCATTTCATAAGACACATTGAGCGAGTTGGGCCGCTAGGTAATATTTTTTAAAGTTAGGTACACCTAGACCACCACCCCGTGAGGACCTCTGGAGAACCCAGAGTCCTCATTTTTATTTTTAGCTTTGCTTTTGAGTGCCTTACTGGAGTAGGTGGCTTTTTTTTTTTTATTTGCGCTGCTCCCAACAGCTACTTTAAAAAAACAAATAAATGTAAAAAAAAAAATACTTTTTTTTTTATTATTTTTTTTTTAAATTAGTTTTTTAACTGCATATATTTACTATAGTTATCCATACAGTTATTGTGGCTGTAGCATGTCAGGAGCAGTGTGAGGATGTTCTGATCACTACCACCTCTTGCCACCACCCACTCACCTCTGAAGGAATAACAGTCAGTGCCGCCTCAGGTTGTGAACAGACCATCACGCTGCACTCTGCCATCGGCTGAGTAACAGCAGGTAAATGGGATCTCCTGTCTCTGCATCAGATAAAATCTAAACTTGGCTGCAGTATTGTATATAGATTGTACCAACTCTCTTACCTATATTGCGTGTGCGCACTATATATCTTTATATGGTATCTAGACTAGCTGTACATTATTTACTTTTTTTTTCTCCAGTTTTGTATGTTTGGTACTAATGCTTTATACCAGATTGTGCTACAATTTGCTACAGTATAGCAATTTGTATTGTAGCGACACTTCTGCCTTAATTGTACTGTGCACTATATGATTTTAGTGGTTTTGTAGGCGTATTATATCAAAATAAGGTAAAAAAATATTACATAACATTGGTATAACATACTGACCCTATCTAGTCTGAGTGGTCTGTTGCTGTAATCGCTCAGAAAGATGTTAAGTACTCACTTTATAGCCGGTGTCTGGGTCACTATACTCTTATGAGTACTGACTTTATTCACACTGTGGGGTCACCCAAACATCCTAGTGTGCGAATATGCAGTATATGTACATGTTCATATATTTGTTATATGTTTATTCTTTTTTTGTCTGTTAATCCCCTTTTCTGAGGTGGTGTTTTTTGAGTTAACATTCTCTTGCTCATGTCAGAACACAGATCTGCTCCCAGATCCAATATTGCAGGAGAAAAATCTACTTGATTTTTCAGACGGGCGTTCAGAACCAGAGCCTAATGTCCGGTTTGTTTGAGGTAAAGACATCCCTGAGGACCAGAGCCCAGGCAAATCTGGGTAAGACACGGCCAATATTTGAAACCATCTGCAGTGGTACTGGCTTTGTCCATCTCCAAACTAACAAGTGTCGAAGTCGAATAATTGGATG